>NW_026578152.1:600000-900000 GCF_029603195.1 Condylostylus longicornis
ATTTTCTATTAATTAGTTCAATCTTTTTAATAGCAGCTTTTCAAAAAGTTTAGACATCACTGGTAACAGTGAATTGAGCCTGCAATAATTTGTTTCCCTCAAGGATATCCTGGATTTGGGCACCATAATTACCTCTGCGACTTTGCAAGCACAAGGAACATACCCAAAATCTATACTCCATCCATGACTTTCGTCAAATGTTCGAATGCTCTGTTCTCAGTACTTCCGAAATAATAAGATTTCAACTTCAGAGATCTTATCTCTTCCAAAATTTCTAATTGAACAAGTGGAGCTATGCTGCTTGCTTTATTTGCGATAGATTCTACTAAACTTACATCTGAAAATGCTTTCTAAGTGATCAGCAAATAATTCGGCTGTCTCTATATTGATCCTCGTCTAACTACCATTTCCTATCATCAGTGGCGCAGCGTGCTTAATTGGTCCCTTTTTGCTCTTTGGCGCCTTCCATAAAGAATAATTCGTTTCCTTCGTAGCTGACTAGTTCTTTATATAATTTTCGGATGTTGCCGATCTAATTCTTGAATTTTTCTTTTAAGCCCCTGGGAAAATCTGTTTAAAACAGTTTTATCACCTCGTCCTTCTCTTTTCACCTATTAAATCAGTTATTTCTTTAGGATAGCTATTTGCTGTCGGTTTGTACTTTGTCATTTTTGTATTGTCCTATGCAGCTTTCTGTATGACTTTAATAAATGCTTCTGATTCAAGATCTAATTATTCTCTTGATTGTATATTTACGTCAATATTGTTTATTATTTCGTAGTTAAAGCTCGCCCCATCTGTAGTGCTATTTGTCAAAGTGGGTTTTAATAATGTTCTAGTTATTTTTGCACTTAGTTTTAATATGACGGCATAGTGATCTGAATTAAAATCATAATTATCTTCAAGGCTTAGAAGTTTTCTGATATTTTTTTTGTTATAAAGAAGTCAATAACATCAGGAATCTTGTTAGTAGGTCAATACATAGGAGTGCCAGTGAAGTGATAGCAACAACCTAGTTATTGAATATCTTTTCGTAACTCTCTTCCTCCAGTTGAAATGATTCTAGAACCCCAATCTGTGTGTTTTGGCATTATAGTCACCTCGTATAAGATATCTATGTCCATGTTTGTACAGGAGATCTCTAAAAGTATTTTTCTTAATGCTGAAATTTGGTGGACGATATACAGACCAACACTAATTCTTCATTAAATTCTTCATTATGCTCTATACTTTCTTTTATTATTACAGCACTAACTTCTCTTGCCTGATTGCTAAGATGTACCGCTTTATAGTAATCATAACATTTTATTTTAAGGTCCGTATTTAAGGTATTTTAAGGATACGTCAAATGAGCCTCCAACAGCAAACAAATATCTATATTTCTCGTTTTGAGAAAAATCTCAAATTCTTTTTTTCTATTAAGAACACCATTAGCATTCCAAGCCACTATACGTATCTCATTTGCGTATATCTTTTCTTATTTTCTTTTTAGAGATTTCGTCAATTCTAAACAACATACTATGCATCATTTGCATAATGTCTGCGTCAGTTCTTTTCATTTGTGGGTTTTTGTTCTCAGGTTCCTTATTATTCTTATATTCTGTTTTTCTTTGAAACACCTGTGAATAAGATACTTCCTTTAACACTTTGCTAGGTGTTGTTATTCTGGCTATTTTTAGAGCTCTTTGCTCACTAAATTTAACGTGAATTTGTTTGAATTTATTCTTTTTTAATCTTCTTTCCTGCAATTATTTTGCAACCAAACAACCTCGATAGCTAGTAGGGTGTGTCTCATTGCAGTTCGCACATTTGGGCTGAAAATTATCCTTCTTGTTGCACTCTGCTGTCATATGATCACCAGCATATTTTACACATCTAGCTTCTCTTTGGCAAAACTTTTGTGTGTGTCCAAATCTCTGGCATTTTTTGCATTGCGGAATTGACTTGATGCTTCTAAGAGCTTCAATTTTTACAATCATGTACTGTAAGTATCTCTTCCGAATGGGCAAAAAATAACTTAAAGTTATCTTTTACATTTTCTGTTATCAAGAACTGTTTTTTTTCGTTCATGAATAAAGGTAGCCAATGATTTCAGACTTCATTTTCATTATTTGGATATTGTTTCATTGTCTTGGGTATAGCTTAATGCATTTCCCATAAGCCAAGCACGATAATTTGTAGCTAAATAAGCCACATGGACCATGAATCATGCATTTAGTAGTTGCAAACAAGTCCAAATCAAAGACGACGCCTGGCAATTTCTGCTGAGATGATGTGATCAATTTGATTTTTCAAATTAGTCAAAAATGTGTGCGTGTTGAAAAATGTGTGCGTTACTTTTTTGTACAGTGAAATCTATTAGAGAGTTTGATTCTTGTTTGAAGATACGTGTGGTGATATCATGGCCATTGACAGGTAATCGTACTTGTAGTAATCGTATGCATCAAAAGTTTTTTAATTTTAATCCACGATAAAATGCTTGTGAATATAATAAATCAACCTGACCATGTCAATGTATCTGTGAATATTCATGGATATTTAAAGTGCAAACATTAAAAATATATGTATATAAGAAAAATTAATATTATTTTTGATATAATACTTATGTGCATATATTATCATAATTTGAGTACACAAAAATACCAGTTGTATACTTAAATTTCAAGTACAGCTTAAACTTTACATTCATATAATAAAACACATGTTATATAAGTAGTTCAAGTACTATTAGTTAATATAAAAGAGAAAAAAACAGTTAACGTTCAAAATAAATTAATTCAAAAATGAAAATAGGAAATAAAGATATGAATATAAGCTTTCGTAATTCTGGAACCCAAATAGGTTGGAACTAATGAAATTAAATTCAGAAAAAACACAAAAACAAAGTTTTTTCTGTCGGGTGCCACAAATTTAAAAACGAAAAGGTAAAGTTTTAGAAAGAAAAGTTATCCGGCAAAATTAAAAATTATGAAGTGCTAATGAAGCTGTGAAAAAGAAAACAATTGAAAAAAATTTGATGTGATCAACACATAACCGACCGCAATGTGTATTGTCTAGTTAAGTGTTAAATACCTCTCTCCAATTTTTAGGGCATTAGTAAGCTTTGAGTTAACATACATAGAAAAATGTACGAACTCACTGAAATACTCGCCAGTTTGTTTTGGTAATAACTAGAACTCAAATATCAAATTTCAAGAAATTTCATCAATCTGTTCTGTAGATATGGTAAAAAATGTAAAATCGGCCCTCCAAAAAATTTGTGTTTATTATTTTAATACGAAGAACTTAAATATTAAATTTCAATGAAATCGGTTGATTATTTCTCTTTATATACGCAAAAATCTATATTTGGCCCTTGCAGTTGCTGACGCCTGATTTTTTCCAAGAATTTTGAGGTTCCGCGGAAGATCGATAGAAGCTTGTATATGAAATTTGAAGTTAATCAGTAAAATATATTTTTCATAATGAAAAATGTAAAACAGGTCCGCTAAAAAGTGCAGTTCCCGGAGTCTGACATATCCTAAAAGTTGATAAATTAATGCAATAGTCGAAATAAACTTACACATAAAATTTCATCAAAATCGGTTCATCCGAACTTGAGATTCAGGTGTGCACACACAGACAGACAGACCGACAGGGTGACAAAAACAGTTTATTTGCACTTTCCGACCATCTAGAAGTGCGTTCCCACCGAAAAGTCGATATGCAAAATTTGTTGCCATCACATAACCTACCTATTGTATAGACAATGGTAAAAATAGAAGAATGAAGGTAAGCTGAGAAAAATATGCAAGGAGAAAAGAGAAATACATATTCCTACATCAGAAGACCGAATATCTTACGTCTAAAATAAAAAAATTAAAAAGCTAATTTAATTGACTTTAGTAATGCTCAAACAACCACCTCATGGCTCTAAAAAATGTATTTAGGTTACGAATTAATCTCACCTTAATTCGTAACTTCTTAAAGATACGAGATCACAACGTTTCACCAAAATGATTGTACAGTGCCAAATGGGCCTTGGTATTTGAGCAAGACCCAAATCTTTAACTCTAAGATTATAACCTGATATTAAGCAATGTGAATAGTAGTTTGTTCTAATAAAAAATAATTTAAGGGTTTTAAATCAATATAAGTGGCTTAAAAGTAATAAATTTAAAAGCCAAACTTAGGAAAACTTAGCGTGTTTTTGGGCCTTGATAGAAATAGAATTTGTTCAAAACAAGTAATGCCACAATATAATTTCGAGTTAAAAAGCGACTGACGTATAGAAATCATTAGAATGCGCAAACAATAAAAATTTAAATGAAGCAGATGACGTGTTACCTTATTACAATGTCTATTAATCCGTATGAATGGACAATTTAAATCCTGCAGGCGTTTGAATCAAAACAAGTATGAGTCAAATAATTAACTTAAAATTAATAACAACCTCAATTACAAAACAAGAATTATTGAAAATATTTGATTCACAATTAGAAGTATAATTATTACTATTATCAATTATAGCAAACTTCTGACAGCTCGTAAAATGAAAATAGAAATTGTATCACTAAATTATAAGCACTGTAAGTAAAACATGGGTCGTCTGTCTGTGCAGTTACTTTTCCGCTAAAAGATAGACCGAGTAACGAATTTATAAAAACAAGAAAAATAATAGACCCCAAAAGAGAGCCCTGAGGTACGCCAATTTCTATTTTTAGAATATAGCTAATTTCATTATTTATGTAGACCCTTTGTCATGTATTGCTCCAATATGACTTGAACCACTGATGTATAAAAGCTCTAAAACCTGTATTATATAATTTGGTAAGTAAGTTCATTATGGTCCGCAGCAGTAATTTCTATAAACAGAGATGTACTGACCTTTCTATCATATAAGGACGAGTAGGTTTCATTAAAAGATTTATTAATGGTATCTTCTGTGGCTTTTAAAAATCAAAACTGCTGAGGAAACGTAAATTGTATCCAAAAAGGAAACCAAAATATAATCAAATGTAAATAAGTGATGCTAAATTCAACTTTTTTTAATTACAACGTTTGTTGTTTAAAGCTATGTAAATTTCGTCAACGTGTTATTTTTTTATTTTAATTAATGTTCAAAAAAGAATTGAAAAAAAATTATTAATCATATTATTATTCATAATTAAATTAAAGAATTATTTTTGTGCTTAGAGCTCCAATTGTTTGCGGAACACTTCTTTCTTCAAGAAGCGGAAATACATTTTTTTGAAAAATAATCATCACCAATATATATAATTATTAAATAAATTTCGCATCAGGAAAAAAAATTTGTAAGGAGCTAATATAATAGTCAAATTCAACAATTACGTAAATGAGTCAGAGTAAATAGTCATATTTTTTGATGATATATCATATAGGTTTTTAATTATTAATTAAAAACTTGGAAAAGATTGTGGTTTCGGTAATAAAAGGTTGCGAAAATTTAAACTTTACAATTTCGATGCTTATGGTTTCGACGTTATTCGCCTCAAAATTGCCTCATCAGCTTTAAATTTTGAAAGAAAAAAAAAAACGATTTTTTTAACTAATTAAAAGCTATACGAAAAAATGTAAGTTTTTTAACTCAAAATTTAGATTTTAAACAACTAACTCGAAAATGAAAACTTTGGCATTATCCATTAACATTGCTGTTGTCCGAGTCTATTAATAAAGAAAAATATAATTGCGACCAGCTTTCAAAATTTTAAAGCTACAACGGGTATTTGTCAGACAGAATTTCTTCAATTTGATTTTCTTTTGGCTTCCAAAACCATTCTTATACGTGTGATATAATCGTACGAACAATTTGCCTTCACAAAACCATTAACATAAGCTTAGGACCTGCTTGTATATATTCGTCCATATGTATGTTATTCCAAAACTATATAATTTTACCGATCGTATTGTGAATACAATAGGTAGGTTATTTGATGGCAAGAAATTTTGCATATCGAGTTTTCGGTGGGAACGCATTTCTCCATAATGGGCAAGTGTAAATAAACTATTTTTAGGAACGTGTCGGTCTGTGTGTTCACGCAAATTACGTTTATTTTATTTTTCCATAATAAAAAAAAATAAAAACAACAAAATTTAAATTTTAGTTACTTATTTATTCATTTAACTTTATTCTTCGGAATAACAGTTAACCGACTTATTCTAGAGTAAACTTACTAATAATTGATTTTAAAATTGAATTTATTAACTTAAGGTACTTGGAAGCATAGAATTATTTAGTCAGCAGTAATTACTTTAAGTGTGTTAATTTTATTTTAGTAATTTGATATTTTAGCTTTTATGTGAAAACAATTTTTTACGTGAAAGTAATTACTGTTGATTATGAGTTTTTTTTGTATTATGCAAATTTATAAGAAATATGAAATTTATGGGAAAGAATTTTATTATTTAAGTTAACGGAAAATTTTGTTAAATTTTATAAAAGAAAGACGACGGAAATGAGGTGTCGTCTTTCGAATTGACCTTACTTGAGTTTACTGACATGACTCCTCCTTCCCTTGTTTGAAGACTCTCCTGAGTCGTCATATTAATTTTAATTTTAAAAATTTTGTACTTCCAAGCAAATATTACAATTATGATCAAAATAGCAACTATAAATGTAAATGTTATAATTTCATATATATAATAAGATTTTTTTTTATACTTAATTTCTGTAATTTTACTAAGATTTTCAATTTGACTTAGGATAATGTTATCAAAATTTAATTCGTTGTTTAGATTTGTAATATTATTTTTTAAATCTAGTAATAAAAATCTATGTTAAAATTCTTTTTGTTCGTTTTTTATTGAATAATTATTTATATTTATAGAACAATTATTAAAATTGATTAGACAATTTCCTTTGAGAAGAAAAGATCTTTCATCACAGTTACTAGAAAGATTTACATTATTTTGGTTCTTGGCAATTACTAAACCTTTTTCAATTTCCAAAACTTCTGATATATTATTAAACGATTTATTGCAATTTTTTTTTACAAGGCAATGGCTTGATAATTTTAAATTTTTCAAATCCGTATTTTTTACATAGGTAAAAATTTTATTATTAAATTTTACAATGTTTTCTGGAGTAAATTTTAGTTCTCTGTTAGTTTTATTGGTCATTGGTATTAGTAATTTGTTAATGTTATAAGTTCTTTTGGAATATTTATGGCGAAGATTAAGTTATTTTTGTCATCTATTAGAGTCCCTAATTTAATATTTTGCAATTTGTCAAAATCAATATCGTATTCGATGATTTCCTCATTTGTTAGTATACCACTGTATATTGTACCTGATCTTGCCGATGATATGTTATCTTGTAAGTGTTCTATATTGTCTTGTAAGATTTTTAATTTTAATGCATAGTCAGTGTAAATTGTTTGTGTAAGTAATTGTTTGTCATGTTCTCTAATCATGTTAAATTTTCTCGAAATTGTATTTCTGCCTTGTTCTATTGCTTCTTTAAGTTTCACGAAAGATTCATTAAAATTCTGATTAATCTTTACTTGTTTGTTAATATTGGTTATTGCCATATGATTATTTGGAGTTATAACATTTAAGTGGTTTTTGATTTCTAATCTGTCGGTGTTGTCCATTGTTCTATAAAGCCATTTGTGTACTGTGCCTACGAAATTGATTAAGCCACGTTTTTATCTGTGTGGAACTAGTGTTTGTAATTTTGTACGAATTGTCTGCACTTGGAATTGTAAAGTGTTTTCCCTTTCATTTAAGTTAGCAAGTTTTATGTTTGCTCCGAAAGTATTTAAAATTTTCGAAATTTCTTCAATATTAACTATATGTAAAATTGTATCATAAGTCTTAACTAATTTAACATTGTACAGTTTTATTTCTAAGTAACCAAGCTCTGTATCAATTTTTTCTACCGTTAGATGTCCCTGGCAAAATGTCAGTATTATTGTCAGCAATAGCATTTTGAAGATTAATTTTACCTGAAAATTTTGATTTTCTCTTAATTTTAGAAGAATGAATGTTATCAAGAGCATGCTTTATATATTTAGGTTGTTCTTTGTGCCTAACTGGTATTATTGTGCCTTTGTCACAATAATACCAGTGGTAATGTTAATTCATCTCTCTCATCTGAAAACTCATTCAATACGGCAAATTCTACTTTCTCTGATGACAATTACTTCAATTTATATTATCAAAATACGAGAGGCCTACGTACTAAAACTAATGAATTCTACATTAGTAGAATTCATTAGTTTTATGCTAATGAAACTTAACATATGATAATTTCTTTTCTGCCATTGCTTGTTCTGAAACATGGCTACACAATGGAATTTTTTCTTCTGAATTATTCGATGAGTCTTTTTATTGTGTTTATCGAAAAGACAGAGATTCATTAGCTACAGGTCGGCGACTTGGTGGTGGAGTATTACTAGCTGTGAATTCATCTTACTACAGTCAGCCTATTACTCTTTTAAATCATGATAATTCAATCGAACATTTATGTGTAAGAATTACTTTTAATAAATCTAATATTTTTTGCAATAATATTTCTAATACAAAGAATTTATTTGTAATTTTAAGTTATATTCCCCCAAATAGTGAATTTGAACTTTATAAATTACACATTCAAAATATTCAACATATTTTTGATTTAAATTGTGATATAAATAATTATTTTTGTATATTGGGTGATTTTAATCTACCTTCAATATCGTGACAATATATTGATAATAATGTAAACAAAATTTTAATGCCATTTAAAGCTAATTATTGTGATTCGTATGTTGTAGATTCATTATTTTCACTTGACTTAGCTCAAATCAATAATATTTTTAATATTTTAAATAAATTATTAGATTTAGTTTTTATCTCTAATGATATTAGTTTTATGATTAATGAATTTGAAATTCCTATTGTAAAAAAAGATTTATATCACCCACCATTATTAATTAAGCTTAAATTTGTTAATGATTTACCTGTTGAAATTGTAAATATTCCACAATTCAATTTTAAATTTGGTGATTTTTCTTCGTTAAATAGTTACTTATCTCTATTTGACTGGCATAAAATTTTAAATAACAAGCTTTGTTTAAGTAAATCTTATAATGAATTTTTAAAAATTTTATTTTTAGGTATTTCTAAATATATTCCAAAGAAAAGTGTAATCAAGTCTCGGCATCCACCTTGGTATAATAAGAGGCTTCTTTCTTTGAAAAATGCGAAGAATGCTTATAAAAAATTTAAGCGCAGCTCGCTTTCAGCAGATAAAATAGTCTTTCAGAGGTTGCGAAGGGAATTCGATTTTTTAAGTAAATTTTTATATAAAAACTATATTTTGGCTAGTGAATCGAATATGAAGTCTAACCCTAGATTTTTTTGGACATATCTCAATGACATAAAAGATCTTCTGGTTTTCCTACTGGCATTTTTTATAATGAATCTATAGCTTCTGATATTCAATCAACATGTAATTTGTTCGCTAAATACTTTGAATCTGTTTATGAAAAATCTAATATTTCTCAGTCACTGGATTATAATGACGATGTTCACCAGGTTCTAGATTTAGGATATTTGCAATTGACTTACGGTGACATTTATGATAAGATTTCCCAATCTGATCATAACTTAAGTACAGGTTTTTTTGGACATATCTCAATGCGCATAAAAGATCTTCTGGTTTTCCTACTGGCATTTTTTATAATGAATCTATAACTTCTGATATTCAATCAACATGTAATTTGTTCGCTAAATACTTTGAATCTGTTTATGAAAAATCTAATATTTCTCAGTCACTGGATTATAATGACGATGTTCACCAGGTTCTAGATTTAGGATATTTGCAATTGACTTACGGTGACATTTATGATAAGATTTCCCAATCTGATCATAACTTAAGTACAGGTCCAGATGGGATTCCAAATTCTGTACTAAAAATTTGTATATCCAGTATATCTGAACCTTTATTAATAATTTTTAATAGGTCTTTGAAAGAAAGTGTTTTTCTTGATCAGTGGAAATTTTCTAATATTTTTCCTATTTTTAAGAACGGTTCAAAATTAGATATTAGAAATTACAGACCTATAGCTAAGTTATCCGCTATTCCAAAGATATTCGAGGCTATAGTCACTGACAAAATTTATTTTTTAGCCAAGAAAATTATTTCACCAAATCAACATGGTTTTGTCAAAGGTAGATCAAGCAGTTCTAATTTATTGATTTTGTTGAACTCAGTCTACAATGCAGTGGAACGTGCTTTCCAGATGGACGCTATTTTCACTGATATATCTAAGGCTTTTGATAAAGTAGATCATTTTAAACTTCTTTCTAAGCTGCAAGCACTAGGTTTTCATGGTACAACTTTGAAGTGGATACGTTCTTATTTATTAGAGCGCAAAATTTCTATTAAAATCTCCAATTGTGAATCTTATTCATTTCTAGCTACCTCTGGATTTCCTCAAGGAACGCATTTGGGTCCTTTGCTCTTTCTTTTATTCATAAATGATTGTGCTTGTCATATTGACTGTTCTATTTTATCATTCGATGATGACACAAAATTGTTTTCTATTATTAGATCAATGGAGGATTGTCATCGGCTCCAGTTAAATATTCATAAATTTTATAACTGGTGTTCTTCGAATGGTTTCATGTTAAATGTAGAAAAATGTAAGGTCATGAGATTCAATAGAACAAATAATTTCATTAATTTTAGCTATAGGTTGAATAATTTTATATTAGATAGTGTCGATGAAATAAAGGATTTGGGGATAATTCTGGATAACAGGCTTACTTTTAATCCTCATATCGACCATGTAATTTCAAAGGCTTTTTCTATGCTGGGCTTTATCAAGAGGCAGTCTGCACATTTTTCTGATCCCTATACATTTAAAAGCTTATTTGTCTCGTTGGTCCGTCCTCACCTCGAATATGCTGCTCTTATTTTTATGCCATCGTACGAAAATCATATAAAGCGTATTGAATCTTGTCAGAAGAATATGGTTTGGTTTTGCTTGCGTAAATTTAATTGGGAGTTGAATACCACTGGATACATTGCCAAATGTAAACTCATCGATATTCAAACTCTTGAATGTAGACGTAATGTTGCTTCTGTAATGTTTTCTTATGATGTTTTATCTGCGAGAATAAATTGCCCAGAAATTTTGAATTTATGTAATATTTACGCCCCAGCACATGCTGTCAGAAATCGTCGTTTTCTATATCTTGATTCGCATAGAACTAATTATGGTTTTTGCGAGCCTATAGTTGCTTCTCAACGTTTATTTAATATTTGTTCCTCTGAAATTGATTTTGATTCTAATAGAGATAAAGTTAGAGGAGATGTCACCAAATTTTTCAATAGTACTTAAGCTTTAATTTTATTATATACTATATACATATAATGAATTTTGTTTTATTTGTTTAATTTTTTCTTTACTTAATTTTAAGCTGATTTTGTATTTTTTATTCCAAAATCTGTAAGGGTTATTTCCCAGTAGATTGAAATAAAATAAAATAAAATAACACTTTTATAATTTTGTATATAATCTTCTACTCTATCATCTTGGTAATTTTCTCTTTTAGCATTATTTTTATTTAGAGACGTAGTTTTTTCTTTAAGGATATTATTATAAATTGTTTTTATGTCACATTTATCTTCTTGAATATTTATTGGTTTTTCCTTGGTTGTGGAATGTTTACTATTATTATATCATTCCAAAGCCCTAAAAAATTTTTCTTTAATATTAAGGTCCTTATTTTCAATTCCTAACATTCTAATTTTTTCGCTAAGTGTATTGTGTAATCGTTCTCTGCCAGAATTCCCGGTATGAGAATTATGTTTAACTAAATGAAGTTCTATATTTTGTTTTCTTAAGAAGTCCTTTATATTTATGCTACAAAACTCATTGTCTGTTACTAATTTTTTAAAATGCCCTCTTTGTGATTTGTATTTCCTTAATTTTTCAATTATAGTTTGGTTATTTCTGTCCTCGAGATAGTAAGCGGTTGCAAATTTAGAGAATTTATCTAAGAAAGTAAGGAAATTTGATTTAGAATTCGTGTATACATCCATATGTTTAATCTGTTTGATATTTTCAGGAGTTTCAGTGAATTTGAATTTTTCTCTTATTGGATTCCTGTCATATTTTGTCACACAAGTGTCAAAATTAATTTTTATTCAAAAATACATTAACAAGTGTCACAATTGTTAATGTATTTTTGAATAAAAACTTTGAGGTTCGGAAAGTATATATGTCGTTTTAAGCCCTCGTAGTTTTCCAAAATTCCGGTATGTCCAGTCTCTAGTCTATGATATTCGTTTGTAAGTTTCGTCTTCTGTCTTCATGTCTTTTGTTTGAAATGAACATTTGACAAATTTTATTCCCTTAATGTCTCTAAACAGTTCCCTTAATTTTTGTTGCAAAATGTTATATTTATGGTCAGATAGGTCTGTGTAAATTCCTATTTTACCCGGTTTTATGTATATTCTTAGAATGTCGGATAGATTGTTTTGTAAGTTTTGCGAATTTATATAAATTTTCCTATTCTTATGTATTGTCTCCATTTGTCTAATTTTTTGATCTGTTAAAATAAGTTGTGTTTTAAATGGGTTCACAACCGTCTCCAGTATTGGTATGTGGTCATTAAGGTCTTCTTGTTGAGAATATACTGTTTCGGTTTCGTCAACGTTGTTGTGTAAAGAATTAGAATCTTCGTCACCCCCCCTTTCCGAGTCAATCGTCTCGATTGCGTTTATTTCATGAGTCTCATTAATTATTCTGCTGAGAAAATCAGCCACTTTGTTTTCTTTACCCTTTATGTAATCAATATTAATGTTGCATTCCCCTAGTTTCAGTAGCCAACGATAGAGTCTTGGGTTAACGTCTTTACCCTGTGTTTTCGAGTGTAACCATTTTAATGGTTGATGGTCAGTAAGTAAGTCGACCACACAAATGCTAATAGTTCTTTTTCAGTTGCCGAGTATTTCCTTTCATGTTCGTTGAGGGTCCTACTGGCGAAACATATTAGGTGGCTGTCTTGTTGGAGAACAGCACCAATAGCATATTGGCTGGCATCTGTTTCAAGTTTAAATTTTTTGTTAAAGTCAGGGTACTTGAGTATTGGTGTTTCAGTAACCAGTTCTTTTAATTTTTCAAAAGAGTTTATATAGTTAGAGTCGTTTGTGTCTACTTTTACATTTTTCTTTACAAATCCTTAATCTTCTTGGGATTTTGTCTAATTCCTTCGGGTGTTAGAATATGGCCCAAATATTCGCTTTCTTTCGAAAAAAATCACATTTATCAAATTGAATCTTAATATTAAATTCGCGTAATTTATTAAACATCAACTTTGTACTATTAATTGTTCTGCTAGAGTTGTACTGAAAATTAATATATCGTCGAGATAGACAACACATATTTTATTTATAAAATCTCGAAGAATAGAATTCATTAGGCGCTGAAAAGTGGCTGGTGCATTTTTCAGGCCAAAGGGCATCCTTATATACTCATAGTGCCCCTGGGGAGAAAAGGCTGTTTTCTTTCTATCTTCCTCCCTTACCAAAATTTGATGAAAGCCCTTGATAAGATCAAGAGTGCTGAAATATTGTGCCCTGCCAAGTTTGTCTAATATAGTCTCGATGTTAGGAATGGGGAATTTGTCGTCAACCGTCACTTCATTGAGTTTACCGTAGTCGATCACAATTCTCCACTTCTTCTGTCCTGAATTGTCGGCTTTTCTCGGTACAATCCATAAAGATTGTTGTAAGGTGAGTTTCTTTCTTTTATTATTCCTTGCTTAAGCATGTCGGATATTTGTTTCGATATTTCCTTCTCATGTATTTGAGGGTATCTGTATATTTTAGACTATATTGGTCCGTCAATAGTTGTTATGATTTGATGTTGAATTTCTGTAGTGTTAGTTAAATGGTCTCCCTCTTTAAAGAAGAGATTGCTACAGTTTTTTATTAATTTATTTAAATGAGCCTTTTCTTCAGAGTTTAGAGATTTCGTTAAATTTTCAAAGTCATTGTTACTTATACTACTGTAATCTAGTTGGTGAATTTCATTTATATTATATGGACAAGTATTTAAAAATTTAATTTTATTATTATTTATTTGTAAGAACTCCTTTTTCATATCAATTATTGCTTTTAGAGGCCTAAGAAGATTCTGACCTATTATGCCATGAAAATCCTTATTGTCAAATTTAACTAGTTTCCAGATCATTTCTGCATCTTCATTAAACTCTAAAGGCAAATTTGTTTTTATTTCTTTATTGACATATATAGTTCTATTTATGGTGCTAAAAGGGATAGGTTTCTTAATATTATACCTCTTATATCTAGGAAGTTTATTATGATCTAAAAGAGTGGTTGAAGAACCAGTGTCTATTCCCTAATATAACTTTTAACTTATTAAAAAATTCACTTACTGAACTTACAGGTTAAACCTTTATAGATAGGGCCTCCTGGTACAGCTGATGATAAGTCTCCCTGACGCCGAAGTTGTTGACTAGAATTTCTTTCATGTTATCCCAGGCTGCATCTGGTCCTAATGTTCTTATGACTTCTTAGGCTGGTCCTTGTATCTTGTTTATTATAGTTCTTTGAAAGACATATTGCTTTAGGGCTGGATTACTGTTGAATAGAGGTAATATAGTATCAACCTCTCACCTCCACTAAATTAGTGGGTGCGTTCAGCATCTTTTAATAAATTACTGGCAGTTAGAGTAATTTAATTATCATTATTCCTATTATCATTTGTGTTATCACTATTTAACGCCAATTTTGTTTCTGTTTTTTCAGGAATTTCGTAAATTAAGTCTTTCACTTTTTATTTTTGTTTTTTCTTTTGGCATTCGATTTTTTTTTTTATTTTAATTTTTTGAGGTTTAAATTACCTTTTTATTTTTTTTTTACTATTTAAGATTTTAAATTATTTTTATTTATTTTTGATTACTATTTTAAAATTTTAAATTATCTTACAAAAAAATTTGGCAAAGTTTAAACTTTAGTTTAAATTGTTAAGTTGTTAAGTTGTAAAACACCAAAATTTAAATTTTAGTTACTTATTTATTTATTTAACTTTATTCTTCGGAATAACAGTTGACCGACTTATTCTAGAGTAAACTTAATAATAATTTTATTGATTTTAAAATTGAATTTATTAACTTAAGGTACTTGGAAGCATAAAATTATTTAGTCAGCAATAATTACTTTAAGTGTGTTAATTTTATTTTAGTAATTTGATATTTTAGCTTTTATGTGAAAACAATCTTTTATGTGAGTAAGTAATTACTGTTGATCATGAGTTTTTTTTGTATTATGCAAATTTATAAGAAATATGAAATTTATGGGAAAGAATTTTATTATTTTAAGTTAACGGAAAATTTTGTTAAATTTTATAAAAGAAAGACGACGGAAATGAGGTGTCGTCTTTCGAATTGACCTCACTTGAGTTTACTGACATGACTCGCATGTATCTCAAGTTCGGATGAACAGATTTTTATTATTAATCTGTAAATTTTTTAGAAAGATCAGGGTTTAGAAACTGATCTGAGAGCTGATTTTAAATTGTTTTACCATATCTACGGAACGAAAAAATGGAATTCCTTGAAATTTAATATTGAGTTCTAGTTGTTACCAGAAGTTACTGACGAACTTCCCGTGTAATTCACATTTTTCTAGGTATGTTAACTAAAAGCTTATTATTGTCCTTAAAATTGTAAAGAAGTATTTAAAACGCATTTTCGTAACCTTCTGGAATACTTTTACTAATCTAGACAATGTACAATGCAATCGGCTATGTACTGACCACTTCAGATTTTTTAATTTTATATTATTTAGATCTTTATTTAATCATTCTGCCTATTATTTGTTACCGATATAATTTTAGATAGCTGAAGGATTGCATAGTTCGCTGCCCACTCTTAAATATCTCTGCAAATTTTTTAATCACTCAAGTTTAATATTTTATTAAAATTTTTCAAAACTACGGCATTTATAAATAATTTTTTGTCATACTTTACTAAAACATAGTCAATTAAAGTAGCAGGCGGAGTGTTGATCCAAACCAGCACGTTATGATATACACAAAGATATGGTATGAAGAGACATTTGATTCAAAAAATTACATGTTTTTCGAATAATATCTCTCCGACTAACGGTTCCTGACACATAGATCTTTATTACAGACCCTAGTCAATACACTTAGGTTAGCTAACATTTCTATGATAATACAGGTTTGTTTGATCAAAATTGAAATGGTTGCAATAACTACTTTTTGTTTACTGTGAGTTAAGTTGAGTAATAATTTTTTTTCCGAAAAGGATCCTGAACAGTGATTTTCATATATACCAAAGTCGCCATAAATTTCTTAATGTTCTGATGACTTTTACTTATAAAAAAAGTTTTAACTCACCTTTTTAGCACTTTTCCAAAAATTTTTTGAAAAAAGTGCTTATTAGTTTCACTCCGTCCGTCCGTCCGTGGACACTTTTTGTTTGCAAAACTTCTACACCCTTGAAGATAGAAAGCTGAAATTTAATACATGCATAGATCTTAAATAGAAACTTATTTCCGTATTTGGCCTGCTTCCCTTAGCGCGGTACACTATAGTTAAACTTTAGAAAAACAAAATGGCCGTTCAAATTTACCGTTATCTAAATTCCGTTTTTTCCAAATTTTTGATGTCATTTTTCTTCTAGACCCCAGCCTAGTAGAAGCTTGAAATTTGGGGGGCTTTTAGACACTAATATATTCTTCATTTCGTTAGAAGAAAATTTTTTACCATGTCCACCCCCTCTCAAATTATCGCCTCTTGAAATTTGTAAAATTTGAATTTTTGGCACCTTGTATTTCCGAAATCGCAAGATTTTTAAAATTTCTATAAACGCAAAAAGTTAACGGTAAATTCCATGACATTAAAGAACATAATTGTTTTTCTTAACTCACACAATTAACCCTTAAAATCGAGCATTATGTTTACCACATTTTATTTTAATTTTCGCTTTATTTCAAGGAATTAATTAACACTATTAAAAAAATAATTTTAATAGTGTGGTGCATATACATAGACTGTATTTAAAAGCAGTATTTTCACTTATTGAAAGGAAAAGTGCTACAATACAAACCACTGGTTTGACCAAACTTTATTTTATAATTATATAATATACGTATTGTGTATACAATAGGTAGGTTATGTGATAGCAACAAATTTTGCATATCGAGTTTTCGGTGGAAATGCACTTCTCCATAGTAGAGAAGTGTAAATAAACTATTTTTAGCAACCTATCAGTCTGTCGGTCTGTGTGTGCACGCGTGTATCTCAAGTTCGGCTGAACCTATTTTGATGAAATTTTATATGTAAGTTTATTTCCACCATGGCATGGATTGATCAACTTTTGGAATATATCAGACTTCGGGAACTGCACTTTTTAGCGGGCCTGTTTTACATTTTTGACCATTTTAAAGAAAATATTCAACCGATTTACTTGAAATTTCATATATAAGCTTCCCTCGACCGACCGCAAAAATTTCTAAGTTTTGGAAGAAATCAGGCATCAGCAATGGGACGTTTACTACTAGCAAAATATACATTTTTGCGTATATAAAGACAAATAATCAACCCATTTCATTGAAATTTAATATTTAAATTCCTCCTACTAAAATAATGAACATATATATTTTTTGGAAAAATCAAGGCTCGAAACTGATCTGCGGCCGATTTTACATTTTTCACCATATCTATGGAACGAATTGATGGAATTTCTTGAAATTTGATATTTGAGTTCTGGTTGTTACCGAAACTAACTGGTGAGCATTTCAGAGAATTCGGGTAGTACAAAGCAAAACTCTACTAAGAGCCAAATTTACATTTTTCTAGGTATGTTAACTATAAGCTTACTAATGTCCTAAAAATTGGGAATAAGTATTTAATAGACATGTTTATAATATTCTGTAACACTTTCAGTTGACCATATCAGATTTTTTTATTTTTTGTTTATTTGAATTTCGCGCAATTTTTTTGTTATGATCAAAATTAATTCTGGATTACAACAAAAATATGTTCAAACTAACTTTTAACCATATCAAAAATAGAATCAAGCTAATTATTCATCATATCCAAAATATGATCAAACCAAATTTTTTATCAATCATGATAGATGCATGAACTACTTGGATCGCTGGCCCATATGTCTATATTTACCAAAACCATAATATTTTGATTTAAAAAACTAATAATCGCTAACGTTATTTTAAAAAACTAATAATCGTTAACGTCAATGAATAATCAAAGTACTTTTTTAGGTAAAAATATGGTTCCAAAATCGGCGCATGAAGTGGCGTAATTCGAAAGAACGTGAATTATTAGCTAATGGCGGGTCAAGAGACCAAACGTTGCCAAATAAAAATAATCCGAACCCAGACTTATCCGACGCCAGGTGTGACCAAAAGCGGCTTATTTCACCATCTGCATCTCCAGCGAACATTTCTTGTTCACCAACATTAGTTCAAGATAATAAAGATGAAAAGCAAATGATGAATCAAATGCATCAAAACGTATCACATCAATATGAACTACAACAGTCAAATAAAGTACACAATAAAAGGCTGAATGAGCAGCAAATGGAATTACAACAAACACTGTTACAACGTTGCAATAATAATGATGCATTTTTAAATTTAGATGTTTCTGGTGTTCTTCAACAACATTACGAGTTAAATAAGACGTCACTTCTTTACTCAGAAAGTAGTTTAAAATTAAAAAAAACTGCACACAATGAAATTTTGAATAACGGACTTAAGATTGAAAATTCCACCGAAATTTCTAACAGTATAGATTTTAAATCATTAGAACAATCACAAAATAATGTAGATGATTTACGATATCTGCATCAAAATCAAGAAATAATTCACATTAATTGTTATGATGAAACGGAGTATCTTTCCACAAATGATAGCGACGAGGAAATCAGTGTGACGTGATAAAAATTAATAAATTATGAAGTTCTGTTTTAATTTAAAAAAAAATCATACTATGAACGAAATATTTTTTAACAAGATCTAACTTTTTAAAAAACCAGATAAACAATTTGAAATTCAATAATTCATATAGAAAAGTAACACTGCTTGTAATAATAAGTATAAATATGAGAAATGTAAATGTATGAAAGTATTTAATATTATATATATTATATGAAAATATTAACAATCAAATCCTTTTTTAATTTAAATCTTTTTTAATTTTAGTTTATATTAAATTTTTGTAAAATCGATAACCAACTTTTAATACCTTCAAGAATTTATCTTAGATGTTATTTACAGCGCAAAATTAGTTAGAACAATATTTGAAACATTTTAACTGTTACAAAAAACCGTCATCATTAATAGATGAAATTGAAATGGAAACGAAAAAAAAGGGGGGGGGGATAATAGTATTTGTAATATTAGTTCAATATTAATAAGTAAATTAAAATTTAAACTAAAACCACAGGTATACGACTACTATGCATACGGCAAGCCAATAGAAAACTTCAACTAAAATAGGAATAAATTAAATAAACTCAATGCTACTGTATAGTCTGGTTTTAAGCGCTCTCTTACTTATGTTGGCACAAAAAGCATATGAATACAACTTAATTTAATTCGTTAAATCTGTTCTATAAAGCGAAAGATTGTAAGGCTCTAAAGCCGGGTATCAATATCTCTGTAATGAAGGAGACCAAACCTTACATGCGTACTCTAAAACCGGCCTCACGAATGCGACATGAAGCTGTTTCACCACAAAACATGTTGCGCATATAACATGGCGCATTTACAATGCCCCATAAAACTTTATTCTGAAGGTTTGAGCTTTTTTAGTGTGAGTTTTCTTGGCACAACTGCACGGACTTCTTGGACTTACGACGTAGGAGCCATTATAAGAGAATAATTTTCTCTATATTTAATTTCTATTTCTATGTGTTTCTTCTTTATATGCTCTTTCTACCTTAGTTTGACATTTAAAGTCATCCCTAGGTATTTTGCTAAGCTATTGATTACTACGTTCGTTCCATTTAAGTTAATTTGTGGTGGATTCACTATTTTTTGATTGGTGAACTTTTTGTGAACCCATTGCTTCATTCATTTTATTCCGCTTCTTTTTATTCTATTAGTAATTTTTTTTGTGGAATCGTCAATGTTCGATCCTACTTCCAATATTGCAGTATCGTCAGCAAAAGTGGTTACCGTAGCAATTTCTATTTGTAGTAGATCGCTTGTGTAAAGCAAGTACAACGTTGGGCCCAATATACTGCCTTGAGGCACACCTGCTTTTATTTATCTTAGCGTGGAGAATTCGCCATCTTGTTTCATTCTAAATAATCTATCAGCCAAGTAAGATTCCAAAATTGCTACAAATGATGACGGTATAATTTGTCCTAACTTAAATATAAGGCCTTTGTACCACACCTTATCGAATTTCTTTATTTTCCCAGCTTTTTTCTATAATATTCGTTATTCTCTGGACGTGGTCTGTTGTAATAATAATAATAATAATAAATTCTTTGTTTTCATCAAAGTTAGAACTAAATAAATTCCAACTAAATAAAACCAAATTCAGAATAACAAATTCTATATTTTTAAATAAATTTAATACTTCAAAAATATAAAATATAATGTGATTATAAAAAGAATATAAAATGCAAAAATGTTAATTAAAACGGTAAGTTTTTATAGTATTTTTATACTTTTAAAGCATAACACTTAATTTAAAAGTAGCAACCTAATAACAAAGAAGTATTTATTATTAAAAAGAAGTATCAATTTTAAAATAGTTAGAACCGTTTTGTTGGCCGGAGACAGAAGTGTTGAATGCTACATCACTAAAACAAAATGGTTGTAGAATGGTTTCTTCTAAATCCAAACTGATAGTTTGGTATGAGGCCCCTACTTTCTATATCTTCAATCTCCTTAACAGCAACTTTTCAAAAAGCTTAGACATCATTGATAACAGTGAAATGGGCTTCTAGGACTTTGTTTCCCTCAAGGATTTCCCAGGTTTGGGCACAATAATTACTTCTGCTTCTGCATAAGGAATAATTCCTTTCCTTCGTAGCTGACAAGTTCTTTATATAATTTTCAAATGTTGCCGATTTAAATTCTTGGAATTTTTCTTTTAAGCATCCATGAAAGTCTGTTTAAACCAGTTTTATCATCAGGGTGACGCGAGCTTTGCCATCTAGTTTGCCCCTCCTCTTTTGAAGGAGATTGAAGATATAGAAAGTAGGGGCCTCATACCAAACCATCAGTTTGGATTTAGAAGAAACCATTCTACAACCATTTTGTTTTAGTCCTGTAGTATTCAACACTTCTGCCTTTGGACAACAAAACGGTTCTATTTCAAAATTGATACTTCTTTTTAATAATAAATACTCCTTTGTTATTAGGTTATTACTTTTAAATTAAGTGTTATGCTTTAAAAGTATAAAAATACTATAAAAACTTGCAGTTTTAATTAACATTTTTGCATTTTGTATTCTTTTTATAATCACATTATATTTTATATTTTTGAAGTATTAAATTTATTTAAAAATATAGAATTTGTTATTCTGAATTTGGTTTTATTTAGTTGGAATTTATTTAGTTCTAACTTTGATGAAAACAAAGAATTTATTATTATTATTATTATTACAACAGACCACGTCCAGAGAATAACGAATATTATAGAAAAAAGCTGGGAAAATAAAGAAATTCGATAAGGTGTGGTACAAAGGCCTTATATTTAAGTTAGGGCAAATTATACCGTCATCATTTGTAGCAATTTTGGAATCTTACTTGGCTGATAGATTATTTAGAATGAAACAAGATGGCGAATTCTCCACGCTAAGATAAATAAAAGCAGGTGTGCCTCAAGGCAGTATATTGCGCCCAACATTTTACTTGCTTTACACAAGCGATCCACCACAAAGAGAAAATGCTACGGTAACCACTTTTGCTGACGATACTGCAATATTGGAAGTAGGATCGAACATTGACGATTCGACAAAAAAAAGTTACTAAAACAATAAAAAGAAGCGGAATAAAATGAATGAAGCAAAATCGGTTCACATGAAGTCCACCAATCAAAAAATAGTAAATCTACCACACATTAACTTAAATGGAACGAACGTAGCAATCCAAAACTCAGCAAAATACCTAGGGATGACTTTAGATGTCAAACTAAGGTGGAAAAAGCATATAAAGAAGAAACACATAGAAATAGAAATTAAATATAGAGAAAATTATTCTCTTATAATGGCTCCTACGTCGTAAGTCCAAGAATTCCGTGCAGTTGTGCCAAGAAAACTCACACAAAAAAAGTTCAAACCTTCCAGAATAAAGTTTTATGGGACCTTGTAAATGCGCCATGATATATGCGTAATAGTGACATTCACAAGGACTTAGGAATTCCTTTGGTTGTAGATGGAATTAGGAGTTACGCTACAAAGCATCGGCCTCGTCTAGAACAGAATGCAAACATTAAAGAAACTCGGCTGCTAGACAGCAGCGTTATGACAGAAAAACTTAAACGAACAAGACATTTCGATTTATTACAAAATACCAATTTCCTTATGAAAGGTTTTTGATGCCTGCACGGAAAGACCAAGTTAGCGCAGACATGATGATTGGTCTATAGGACCAGTTTTATGCATTCTGAGTTTAAGTGAATTTTTAGCGTAGGAGCCCCCCACTATCGAAGAAAAAGCGCAGGTTGTGGTGTCCTTCTTCGTCTTTCGGGATTTTTCACCTAGTAGAGATAAAAAAAAATTACTTTAATATAAACAAAATTTATTTTTCAATTCATAAAAATTAGATAAAAACATTCGAATTTGTAAAAGCAATATAAATGAGATTAAATGGTTATATTGTATATATGCATGTACGTGTGCATGTTTTCTGGTAATGTAAATACACAGAATTTATTAGATAGTGATAAGAAAATAAAGCAATTTATAAAGAAAAGAATGGGTATGGATATTGATCCGATACGTAAGTATGTATATTCATTGGTAATAAGTGTTTTAAATTTATAGGAACAAAATTGAAATAAAGATCTACAATTCATTTTTTATATATATGTATACCATTTACTGACAGTTATTAATTACAAATTTAAATTTTTTTTTAATATTATTTGTCTTTTTATAATTTTTTTTTCTTTTTTTTTTTAAATTGCTTTATATACATTACATTCTTTTTTATTTCAACAATGAAATATTTTTGCTGGATATACTATTTTTCCGCCTTGTACTAGAATGAGTTACAGAAAGAAACTATCACTTTTAAAATTCTTAATAATTATGAACTAATAAATTCGCGTCTTTAAAAATGCGTTATAAAACAAACTGGTAAACATATATTGCGTACTCTATGCGCATTATTTATTTCTCTTATATTTTTTGTTTAAGAACTTCTTATTAGGAGCATGGGACCTCCACTAGCTTCTTCATCTGTCTCTATTTTCGGCCAGGTCCTTGATTTACCCCCATGTTTTTCGTTGACTGGTTACATCGCTTATTACTGTTCTTCTCCAAGTGATTTTATAGTAGTGTTTTTCTTGATTTATTTTGTTTTGACAATTAGTAGGCTGTGAAACCGATTCACTTTATAATGGTATACCACTCCAGGTTTATTTGGACATAATAGAACGAGCTGACTGAGAACGGACAGCAGATGTTGGAGCTTGGATGACTGGATACATCCACCATTTCCAACATATAGCTTGAACGCTGTTGGAAATTTTTCTTGGCAGCTATGCGTGGGGTTACATTCCTCAGGCATGGAGGGTGGCTAAAGTGACGTATATTTCGAAGGCGGGTAAGCAATCAAGCAACCACCCAAGGTCTTTCCGTCCCATCAGCCTTAGTTCTTTTCTATTGAAACCTATGGAAAAAGTTATTGATAGATTCATACGGGGCGACACACTGGGAAGCAATCCCTTGCATGAGTCTGAGGACGCAAATCAGTTGGGAAGGTTTACTGTACTCGGTCTACATAGTCTAGTGGGGGTCCTTGAAAACTCACTGAATGGACGGGAGGTGGCAGTTGGCTGCTTCCTTGATATGGAGGGAGCTTCTGATAATACTCCATATCGTGTCATTTGTGAGTCGTTGCACAAAAGAGGGACTAATGCGACGACGAGCAAATGGGTTAATCGGATGCTACAGGACAGGATTACTAAGTCCACCATAGGTAACGATGCACTCTTTATCTCCGCTGCAAAAGGGTGTCCGGGGTTCTTTCGCCCTTCTGTGGTCCATTGTAGTGGATAATCTAATAACTGCTCTCGGGGGCTCCGGGGTCATGTGTCTGGGGTTACGCCGACGACGAGGCCTTCGTCATATATACGGGGCAAGTTTGAGAGCACTATTTTTGATCTTTTACAGCAAAATTTACGTATTGTGGAAAGGTGGTGCGAAGGCGTTGGGTTAAATATAAATCTCAGACAAGAGCACTTTGATTGCCTTCAGCAGACGCAGAAGCTGGGATAAATTAACGAGACCAAGTCTGTTTAGTGAACGTATTAGTTACTCTAGAGAGGTGTGGTATGCAGACTGGTCCAAAATGGAGTCGGGTGTGGGTTAAGGTGTACGCGGTATCCGCACGGACACGCGTATATATGCGACCCTTGACCCGTATTGCACGGTGTTCCAAGCCGATATACATCCAATAGAAATCTGTCTGAGAGTCAATCGTACCATCTGTGTGTTCTCGGACAGCAGGACTGCATTGTTGGCACTTCATTGGGCTCTGGCTATATCCAAGCTGGTCTGGGGCTGCCTTTCTGCACCTGTGGAATCGGCATTTGAGAACAGAGTCACGCCCATTTAGGTGTCGGGCCACAGTGACCATCCGGGAAACGAGGTTGCCGATGGGTTGGAGCGAAGTGGATGTGGGGCTGGTTTTGTGCAGCCGCTGACTTTCTGTGGGCTGCCTTCATTCGACGTGGGAGCCAGGTTTGCCTGCCTGCTCGCGGCGAAATGCAGTCTTCACTGGCAGGGCACGAAAGGGTGTCGTAATGCGAAGGTGTTTCTTTCGGCGTGCTCCAGCGGATTCACCGCAGAGTAGCTGGGGATGAACACGAACCGGCTTCGTGCTATTGTGAATTTCTTCACGGGGCACTGCCCAGTGAAGTACCACCTGCATAGGCTGAGGAAGTCGAGCTCCCCCTGTGGGAATTTTGTGGGGGCGCTGACAAGACTGCACATCTTTTGCGACTGTGGGCACTGGCTGTTCGGCGCCGCAATTGTTTTGGATATGGGTTCCTTAGTGTTCGGGAACCGCTGTCCAACTCCCTTAGGGATATCTCCGGCTTTAAAGCTGAGACGGAGATTTTATAGGTGGGAGCGTGGGGAGGCTACAATAAGTCAGGAATGGCTGCGGTGGCTCAGGGGGTTGCACCTGCCTTGCTCGGTTCCCTTGAAATCTACAATCTACAAATCCACGCGATCACCAGACCTTCCGCCGTCCAGCGAATGTAGTGCTGATATTATTTGATTTTTTTTCTATATTCCAGGTAGTTCAATTTATCGACGTCTTCCAATATCGTATTTTTTAATTTGAACCTTTGCATATTGGTGGAGTTGATTCCCATAATTTTAGTTTTTCTTTTGTTTATTCGCAGACCCACTTCTGCAGCGTATGAAGACAAGTTGTCAACTCTAGCTTGTCGGTTCTTGTAGTTGTGTGACAAGAGATATACATCATCCGCATATTCTCAGTCATCCAATGTGTTGAATGGGCCCCAGCTGCCTTTTTTTCCAGGGCTGTTGACTCTTCTCATTATTTCTTCAATCACAATGTTGATTGGTATTGATGATAATGGGCAGCCCTCTCTTACTGTTTTTTCTATTTTGTTTGGACGACTAAGCCTTCCTTAATGTAATATCTGGGTTTCTACGTCTATTCATTGCTCTGTTGATATTAATTATTTTTTGTGGAACCGTTTTTGCTTCTATGTTGCATCTCTTTCCACACAGTCAAAGGCCCTTTCGAAGTCTACGAAAGTGATCTTTAAGGTGACCTGTATTCGTTTGCTTGTTCTATGATCATTTCGACGACCTTTAATTGTGCTCTGCAACTTCGATTGTTCCTCAACTCGGCTTGTTCTTTTCTCAATCGTTTCTCGATGTGATCTTCAATTCTACCATGTATTATTATCGGACTTGACGATTTCAGCTGATACACCATCTGCATCTTCTGTTAATTATTTTCCAGTTTGCTTATGGTCTCACATATTTCTCTTGACTATATTTATGTCATTCGTGTCATCATTCCTATCTGCTGGCATTGTGTTAAGATCCCACTCAAACTGCATGTTGTTCTACCCATATTTTTAGCTGTTCTTCTACACTGTTTATTATCTCTCCATTTTTTCTTGTTACTGATTGTTCGTTTTGTGGTCCCTATTGGATAGCAACTTGATGTTGTTGAAAAGCTTTGTGTTGTGCTGATCAGCCGTACACTGTGCTCTCTCGCAATATTGTTGAAATTTTTTCTTTTGTCGCTTCTGCTCGATATCTTTATTTGTTTGTGTACGTTCTTATGCTGTTCTCAAGATTCGGGATCATTCGTATTTATTAGAAAAATTCTTTTTAAGATTGTTGTCCTCTGGATTAGTTCCCAGGTCTGGTCAGATATCCATGACTTTCTTTCGTGGCTAGTAGCACTTATGGTTTTTACGCTACTTTTTCTGCGCGTTTCTTGCCATTTTTTTTCTGTGAGGTGTTGCTCTGTCTGTATTTTTTCCTGGATCTTGTTAATTAGTTCATTTTTTTTTCTTTCTTCAGTTCCCAAATATTGAGCCTATTCGTCTTATATCACAGGTCGAAAGCATATGGTATCTTTGGACAACTACCACCCTCCAGGCTCTCACATTCATAAGCGATGTCGGCCGCCTTCTACTAATGCATTTGTGGTCTTCCTGGTTTCTGGTTGTGGCATATGGTGATGTCCAGGTATACTAATGGACGTTGCTATTAATAGTGTAACTCCAATTACTAAGTTGTGGTTTCTGCACAAATCTCTTAATCTTTCTCTGTTGTCATTCATGACTCCCAATCCAATGCGTGGCTTTGGCCGGACATCTTTCTTTGTTACTTCTTTTGTCATACTTTTGCATTAAAGTCGCCTATGAGAATAGTTATATTTAAGCGCGTTGTTTGACACATTACAGAAGTTATCGTCGTGTACCACACGATGAAGTCTCCAAACCCGACTCCAAACACTCCGCTTACGCTCCGTAAGCGGAGCACATTGCTTATTGAAGGATATTGACTTTACGTAGTTTTAATCGTATCTGTTTGCTGTGAATTCCGTTCTTCGAAATTGGTGGGAGGCCAAATTTTTTAAAGTGTTCTCTCCATCGTTGCAGTTGTTCAGTTGCGGAAATCAACAGGTTACCATTCTTATCTTTCGTTGGGCAGTTATTTTTGATATTCTCGTTGGCCGTTTTTATTTCATTATAGAAGGTGCGCATCTTATTTTGTTCGGCCGACGTTTGGGCTTCAGAAGCAATGTTGTTATAGTATTTACGTTTGTCTTTCCTGACAGCCTTTTTAACTCCTCTAGCAATGGTATTTAATTGTTTTCTTAATTCGGGAGTGGGCTGTGTTAGGATTTCTATTTTCATCTCTCTTCAGCGCTTAATCTTGGTCATGTGTCATCAAAGATTCTTTCCCGTTCTATGCCTTTTCTAGCCCAATTTCTCTCATGCATGATTATACAGTATAAGTACAGAACAATCTTTATTCAAGTGTATTTATGGATGTCTTATCAGAGAAAAGGGTTTCGCTTATGGCCAGGTTGAACACTGCCTACAATTCGCTGACCATTATTTATTCTTGAGCCTGGGCTGTGGTGGCAAATTTTTTTCACGGACCGACCTAACATCTGCAGGCAATGTTTGCATTAGGGTCCCCCATTCGTATTACAATATCTGTTTTAGGGTTATTGCTCATGACTACCGCAATTTGGATATAGAATTTATGCTTCATATTTTCATCGTCTGATTTGGGGAGTGTAGTATTCCATTATTTTTAAATTTATAATTTTGTTTTATAATCTGACCGAGAATATTCTACCTAATATTGATTTCGAGTTAGTCAGGCAGTTCTGTTGTCTATTATATTAACCACAACATTACTTCCGCCAGTATTGCTCCCGGAATATATGACGTTATTGCTCTCTGCTGTTGTTGTTTCGCCAGTACAATAGTACTCTCAATTTGAGCCAATCTTGACACCTAAATAACTGTTCTACCGTTCCATTGTCAAATTATGCCCTTATATGCGCGTCAATGTTCGCTACCGTGCTACCGTGATCGTTATTCATGGCTGCGCTTCAGTATCTTGAAACTACTTATGTATGTAGTATGTTTATCATTCTGTAAATGGACGAGTCAGAAAATTCTCCGTAAATGGTAGCTGCGAATATATAGAGCCCTCTTAAACTTATTCTAATAGTCAGATTGAATATTTATTAGATTTTCCATGCCAATTGTGTCAGAAATATATGATTATTATTACGAATTATTATTGTAATACTTTTTTATGTTTTCTTATTGGATATTGTGGTACGTATAGATGTTGGATATTTGAGGTTATGAGGTAATATTTAATTACAAATTTATACTAATATTGGACATTTTTAGCTACATTGCTGGGGTTTGTAATTATTTAACGATTTTAATTACCGCTCCTCGTGGGATTTGAACTCCGGCCCCCAGTCATTAGTGCTTTTGCACTAAATCACCGGGGTCACAATTTGAAGTTTTAAACTAGAGAAACCTCTACGAAGGAAAATTGTTGGACTTTAAAAACCTAAAACATCTCGGGTAATAAAGAATAATATAAGTAATTACATAACTGCATGTAATCAGTTCAATAAAAAATATCAAAGAGGAAAGTATTTATCTGAAGGTAAACATGTTGAACAAAGATAAATGCTGAAAATGAAAATCAATATAGCCAATTAACTAAGGCCAAACTTATGCTGGAATGGCTGAAATGACACACTTATGAAAATAAATTGAACGGTCAATGTAATGTTCATTAGCCTACGTTCATCATGTGAGCCACAGGATATAAAGTGTGAACTTAACTAAAGACAATTCATATGCGTAAATGTGATAAATGATATAAAAAAAAAAAAATCTGATGTGGTCAGCACATAACCGACCGCAATGTGTATTGTATATTTAAGTGAAAGTTTTACAGAATATTATAAAACTGTCTGTTAAATACTTCTTTCCAATTTTTAGGACATTAGCAAGCTTATAGTTAACATACCTAGAAAATTGTAAATTTGGCTCTTAGTAGAGGTTCGCTTTGTGCTATCCGAATTCTCTGAAATGCTCACCAGTTAGTTTCGGTAACAACCAGAACTCAAATATCAAATTTCAAGAAATTCCATCAATTCCTTCCGTAGATATGGTGAAAAAGGTAAAATCGGCTCGCAAATCAGTTTTCGAGCCCTGATTTTCCAAAAAATTTATATGTTCATTGTTTCAATACGAAGAATTTAAATATTAAATTTCAATGAAATGGGTTGATTATTTGTCTTTATATACGCAAAAATGTATATTTTGCTAGTAGTAAACGTCCCATTGCTGATGCCTGATTTCTTCCAAAACTTAGAAATTTTTGCGGACGGTCGAACAAAGCCTATATATTAAATTTCAAGAAAATCGGTTGAATATTTTCTTCAAAATGGTGAAAAATATAAAATCGGCCCGCAAATCAGTTTTTGAGAACTGATCTTTCCAACAAATCTATATGTTCACTGTTTTAATACGAGGAATTTAAATGTTAAATTTCAATGAAATCGGTTGATTATTTCTCTTTATATACACAAAAATGTATATTTGGCCCGTAGTAAACGCCCAGTTGCTGATGCCTGATTTCTTCCAAAACTTAGAAATTTTCGCGGACGGTCGGGGAAAGCTTATATATGAAATTTTAAAAAAAATCGGTTGAAAATTTTCTTCAAAACGTTCGAAAATGTGAAACAGGCCCGCTAAAAAGTGCAGTTTCCGAGGCCTGATATATCCCAAAAGTTGATCAATCCGTGCCATGGTGGTAATAAACTTACATATAAAATTTCATCAAAATCGGTTCAGCAGAACTTGAGATACACGCGTGCTCACACAGACCGACAGACCTATAGGTTGCTAAAAATAGTTTATTTACACTTCCCTACTATGGAGAAATGCATTCGCACTGAAAACTCGATATGCAAAATTTGTTGCCATCACAGAACGTACCTCAATGCAAGAGGTACTAGAAGCTCCAACATGCAAATAAACTTCGCCAAAGAGGGACTAAGTGCATTAAGTGTGCTGGTAATCACATGATGTCAGAGTGTTTAAAAAAAATATATTTTCAGGCCAGGTGTGGAAACGGCGATGAAGCACGTCCTTCTGAGTGTACCGCTAACGGTGTTGTAAGCAGAAAGCACATATTGGAGGAGTCGATGTATGTTTATCGTCAGAAACTTATATATTGTCTCCTTTTATTTGAATTTTGTATTTTTTTAAACTTTGCAAAAAAAATCTTGACATAAAACACAATGTAAATAAACTAAAACTTACTTTTAGGAATGCCATCAATAACTTAAAATAGAACTTTCGCGCTGTCATTAAATTTTCAACAACACAATGCTTCCATAGTAGTTTCGCATATATTCTTATTCTACCTGTTACCGAATTATTAAATTCGCTACAATATATCTATTTCTTTCTTAGGTATTGTTAATATTGCATAATCAATACATTCATAATAATAAATGCACTTTAATTTAATAATACTACTCAACTTTAACGGCACTTAAAATTTGATAGATATGCAAAACTTATATATGAGGGAAATCCTAAAGAGGACGACATTCGCAACAGTTAAATTATGTTATGGTAAATTATATATATTATTATATATTTTTAGTGGTAAAAAGGTTGAAATTTAGAAGGTATTAAAGAGCATGAAACAAATAATTTTGAATTTTTTTAATAAATTATTACCTAGTGTGAAATTATTAATCAGTGCATTTTAAGTTTCAAATGTAACGTGGATTAAAGATATGCAAATTTTGTGTGCTCCACAGCGAAAACTGTTATAATATATCTGTAGGTAGAAAATTTTACATTTATAATAACAAGAAAATAACGTGCGCTCTCCGACGGTGAGGACATTTTTCGGTCCTTCGAGCCAAATATATTTGAAGTTCTGCAAAGAGAGATTATACGAAATCTTTATTTTGCTAAATATATAAAAATTTGTGTGGATATCTGTAGTGTAAAATGAAATTGAACTTAAATCTGAAATTAAATATAGTGCGAATTAAAATAGTGTAAAATAAAGTTGGGTCAAACCAATGGTTTGTATTGTAGCACTTTTCCCTTCAACAAGTGAAAGTTCTGCTTTTAAATACAGTCTATGTATACCTATCACACTATTAAAATAATTTTCATTCATATAAAACTATTTCTAGGATTACATATATTTAGGATGACGCATATATGCAGTCTTTGAAATAAAGCAAAAATTAATATAAAAAGGGGTTAACATAATGCTCGATTTTAAGGGTTAATTGTGTGAGTTAAGAAAAATAATTATAATTTTTAATTTCACGGAATTTACCGTTAGTTTTTTGCGTTTATAAAAATTTGGAAAAGCTTGCGGTTTCGAAAATATAAGGTGACAAAAATTCAAATTTTACGAATTTCAAGAGGAGATAACTTTAGAGGGGGTGGAGATGGAAAAAAATTTTCTCTTAACGAAATGAACTATTTGTTAGTGTCTAAAAGCTCCTAAAATTTTAAGCTTCTACAGGCTGGAGTCTAGAAAAAAAACGACATCAAAAATTTGAAAAAAAAGGACTTTAGATAACGGTAAATTTGAACGGCCATTTTGTTTTTCTAAAGTTTAACTATAGTATACCGCGCAAGAGGAAGGAACCAACTGCCTTTCAGCGTTTGAAAAACTTCAAAAATGCTTATGGTTTCATTGCAACAAATATTTAAAAAAGGCCATTTTTAGGGTTTTGGGGGGTATAACTTCTATAGGTGAGGAGATAGGTAAAAATTTTGTTCTACGGAAGTAAGTTTCTATAAAAGATCTATGTACATATAAAATTTCAGATTTCTATCTTCAAGGGTGTAGAAGTTTTGTAAACAAAAAAAGTGTCCACGGACGGACGGACGGGCGGACGGACAGAGTGAAACTAATAAGCACTTTTTTCAAAAAATTTTTTGTAAAAGTGCTAAAAAGCAAAGAAGACCAAAAAAAAATTTTTTAGAAAAATTAATAGTGGCTAGTGAAAAACTGGAATTATATACGAAAACAAAGAAAGGAAAATTTTAACTATAAACTGTAGATTGTGATTCAATAGGAAATAAATATTTAATGAAAAATAGATATATCCGCATACATATATATATGCATATTTGGCCAGACGCGCAGTAACGGATCGTGTTGACGCGAAGGTTCACAAATGGCTGGATATAGAGGAGGAAGCGGTACCTGCAATACAATCCAATTACATGAAATGGTACAATACAACAGGTGATATGTAAGTCGTTAAATTTTTTTTTCATATCATGTAAACCGTTTTATATCAAAAAATATTTATATTGGCTTTGCTAACAAATCTAAGTAAATAACATTTATTGTTGTAGTTAAATAAAAATCGGCGTCATATAGAAACGCTTATTTGTATTTAAAATAAAAATAGTTACATAAAAATAAGCGTTCAAATTTAAATAAAACATTAAAAACAAGACTTGGAATATTATAAAACTATTCGTGATATATTAAATCAAGTACCAAAAGACCTGGTAATCGATGGCACGAGGTAATTTTAAAATAGCAACATGGAATTGAAATGGTATTGCCAATAAAAAGGACATGCTTGAAGTTTTTCTACATACACAGAATATAGACGTGTGCCTCGTAACTGAAATACATATGACCTTAAGAAGCAGGATTCGGTTTCCAGGTTATAGAATTTACAACTCGAACCACCCTGGAAATATAGCGATCTGCACCAGATGCAAACCGAGGGAATGCAAATGACGGCGGTTCAGATCACTTCGACTAAGCAAAAATTTAGAGTGGCTGCATTATATTGTCACCCCAGATTTAAAATTACGGCGGAAGTGTTTCAAAACGTTCTGACAGACCTAGGCGATAGTTTTATATTGGGGTGGACTTTAACGCCAAGCACACTGATTGGGGTTCAAGGCATATTTCAACTAGAGGAGGAGAACTTAGGACAGCAATTGGCGGAACGGGGTGCCTTTTTCATTCTACTGCGAAGCCAACGTATTGGCCAACCGATGTTAATAAGTGTCCAGATTTAACAGATTTCTTCATAACAAAACCGATTGCGAAAAATTTCATCGAGGTACATGATAACTATGATCTTAACTCCGATCATTTGGTGGTAATTCTTGAACTTAAGGAAAATATAGTTATGAAAAGAGCGAAACCTGCACTGACAAATAGAACTACAGATTAGGCGAGATTTCGCATAGAGATTGAACGACAAATAGATGTAAGGAAAAGAGTAAGAACGACCCAGCACATAGATCAGGAGGCCGAAAACTTTACTAAAATTAAATGCGGCTTGGAGTACTTTAAAAAATTAATGCTACTAGAAGGGCAGGCATTAACTATCCCCCACATATACTAGCACAAGTAAGACGAAGCAGGCGGGCGAGAAAGAGGTGGCAGCAAATGCGTGATCCTGCTGATAAAACCAGATATAATCCTGAATCGCAGCAACTAATACGCTGTATTAGAAAATACAAAGAGGATTCGGTTGCCAATTATGTTTAAAATTTGTGTGAGAAAACCAATTACTCACTGTGGAGGGCAACAAAGAAAATGATGCAACCTATCAAACATCTCGCTCCTATTAAAAACAAAGATGGAACGTGGGCACAAAACTGACAAAGACAAGGCTAATGCGTTTGCGGATCATTGGCAAATATATTCTGCCCGCATGATAGCCAAGGTGGGTATGAAAATGAGGAATCTGCTTTTGTTGGGGATAGCGAGACCATTCCAATTGTCAAGGAAAGAGATGTTATAGAAGAAATCAGGAGTCTTAAACCTAACAAGGCCTCAGGATTTGACTAATTAGCGGCCGATATTTTGAAAAAATTATCCAAAAGGGGTACAACGATGCTTACGCGCCTAATAAATGTGTTTATAAGGTTTAATTACGTGCCTGAAGTTTGGAAAGTTGCAGAGATAATCATGCTGCACAAACCTGGCAAATCTATATACAGGACAACTTCTTATAGACCAATCTCATTGTTGCCAATGATTTCAAAACTACTAGAGAAACTTTTATTGAGAAGACTTCAGCCTATAATTGAAAGTAGAAGGCTAATCCCGAATCATCAATTTGGTTTTCGCCGGAACCACTCAACCATAGATCAGATTCATAGAATAACTGACCTAATAGAAAATTCACTGGAAGAAAAAACAATATGTTCTATCATATTTTTGGAAGTATCCCAGGCCTTCGATAAGGTTTGGCATTGTGGATTAATAAAAAAACTTAGGCGATTACTACCAAGGCAGTACGTTGACCTGCTCGAATCTTACCTGACTAATAGGGTATTTCGAGTTAAACAGGAAGAGGAGTACTCTTCGCTTAGGAATATCAGGTCGGGGCTACAACAGGGGAGTATATTGGGCCCGATATTATACTTGCTATGCACGTGTGATATTCCTGAATCGGAAGGAGTGACAACAGATACATTTGCTGATGATACAGCAGTTATCGCAATAGGACGAAGTATAAATGAATCTACACAAAAATTATAAAAGGCCAGTGACGTGGAATGTGGAATATAAAACTTAACGAGGTGAAATCAGTACACGTTAATTTCACTAATAGGAAAATTGACAATTCATGTTCGGTTCGGATAAATGGCGTCTTGATTCCGTCCGCAAACACGGCGAAGTATTTGGGAATGACGTCGGACGCAAAGCTTAGATGAAAGGAGCACATAGAGAAAAAGAGTTCTAAGTTGACAATATGCAACAAAGTTTTGATATATAATCAAATATTTAAGCTTGTCTGGGCTTACGGTATTCTGTTATGGGGCTGCACTGCACAGACTCATATCCAATCTATACAAAGATTTCAAAATAGAGTATTACGGGACATTGTAAACGTCCCCTGGTATGCCCGTAATGCCGATATACACAGGGATCTCACGATCCTAAGTGAAACAGACGAAATTAAAAAGCAAGCAGCCAATCATAAAATGCGTTTATACAATCATGTCAACATTGTGGCGGCTCGATTGGTTGACAATAAAAACTTTGTTAGGAGACTTAAACGTACGAGACCTCTCGAGTTAGTTTAAAGTTTTTAATCTGGAACAATGAGTACTTAGTACGCTACTGTGCCAGATCAAAGGCTTTTAAATAATCAAAAAGGTTAGAGCAAAATTAATGGTTATTCCTTTCCGACTAGTTTTACAGTTTATTTTGAGAAGGGTGTTTTTTAGTGGATTAAAGTTCCACACTACTGCTTTTCGTCTGGCAGTGTCTTTCGATATTTTTCACCCTTCCTCTCGGAAAACAAAAAAAAAAAAAATTTAGAATAATACGAGCTAAAAGTATTTAAGCTACACAGAAATAAGCAAGAGATTGTGAATTGAAATATTTTTTGTTTAGTTGTCCCTACGTACACCGAAATCTAATTTTTCTGAAACTAAAAATTAATAAAATTGGGTCAAACCAATGGTTTTCTTTTCCCTTCAACAATTGAAAATTCTGCTTTTAAATACAGTCTATGTATATCTATCACACCATTAAAATTATTTTCGTTCATATACACAACTATTTTTAGGATTGCATATATTTAGGATGAGCGATTTATGCAGTCTTTGAAATAAAGACAAAAATAAAAGTAAAGTGGAAAATAAGTGCTTATAGTTTCCCTCTGTTAGTGTACCTATTTGCAAAACTTCTACACCCTGAAGAAAGAACACTGAAATTTCGTAATATGTATATAACTTACTTCCGTAAAAAAGTTTTAGTTATCTTTCCCTTCCCTTTAAAAGCTATAAGCTTTAAAAGAGCCATTTTAAAGAAACCAAATGCAAAAAAGTGAACATTCAAATGCCAAAAAGCATAACTGGCTTTATCTTAATGGAAATTTCTTCATGCAACTGCAGAACAGATGGATGACGTAATCAAAGGAACGAGTTAAAGGCAGAAAAATTCATTAAAAAAATTTTTCTTCTCGAACCAGTGACCTACCGCTTTCTAGGCGGACGCTCTACCAACTGAGCTACAGAGGCATGAAGAAATTGCCGACGAAATGTTCTCTACATTGCTTTATACTGTAATTCACATGATTACTAAGTATTTGTTTTTTATTTACATTGATTGTTTCATACAATCTACTATTGAAACACGCAACAACAAGAACATATTTATAGGATAGTGCCTATTCCACTAATTATGCGAGTGTCTACACATACTATGACAAAATGTGTACATATTAATGCAGTCAGTACTTTTATAAAAAAAAAAACATAATGTAATTTTGAACAAAGTGTTGAAAATTGAATCGAACTGAATAATTTCAAGATTTTAAAAATGTTTAAATTTTTGGAAAATTTTTGAATTATATATTTATTATAAGTATGTGGTGATGTGTATTTCTAACAAAAATAATTTAATTTCAGTTTGTATCTTTCATCAATATACGCACGCATAAAAACGCTTTTCATTAATTTTTTTAAGGGAAATTTCCATTTTTCAGTTTTTTAAAAGGAATATTGGTTAAAGTGATCAATTATAATTTAGTATTTGGTTTTTGCACCTACTTGAATATATTCATATATTGTGTAATTTTCAGTATATATTTCTTAAAAATTGAAAAGTAAAAATTTCCCCTGCAAAAAACTGAAAAGTAGAAAAATAAAATGTTCACTTTTTACCGACCGTATTGTGTATACAATAGGTAGGTTATGTGATGGCAACAATTTATTTCGACCATGGCACGGATCGATCAACTTTTGGAATATATCAGGCCTCGGGAACTGCACTTTTTAGCGGGCCTGTTTTACATTTTTGACCATTTTGAAAAAACTATTCAACCGAAATTTGCTTGAAATTTCATATATAAGCTTCGCCCGACCGGCCCCAAAACCTCCTAACTTTTGGAAGAAATCAGGCGTCAGCAAATAGACGTTTACTATTGGCCAAATATACATTTTTGCGTATATAAAGAGAAATAATCGACCGATTTCATTGAAATTTAATATTTAGGTTCTTCGTATTAAAACAATGAACATATAAATTTTTTGGAAAGATCAGGGCTCAAAAACTGATCTGCGGGCCGATTTTACATTTTTCACCATATCTACGGAACTAATTGATAGAATTTCTTGAAATTTGATATTTGAGTTCTGGTTGTTACCGAAACTAACTGACGAGCATTTCAGGGAATTCGGGTGGCACAAAGTGAAACTCTATTAAGAGCCTAATTTACATTTTTCTAGGTATGTTAACTATAAGCTTATTAATGTCCTAAAAATTGGAAAGAGGTAATTAACAGGCATTTTTATAATATTCTGTAACACTTTCATTTAACTAGACAATGCACAATGCGGTCGGTTATGTGCTAACCACATCAGATTTTTTTTGTATGAAATTCTAAATCTACAAAATAGTTTCTAGTTAGAATTTATTTCCTTTATCGTATACTAAAAATATTCTATCTACATTTGATATTAGTAATAAAACGAATTAATAATTTTTTATAATATCACAACTATATTCTAAACCAATATATGTGGTTTGCTATAACTATTGTAAGATTAATATGTAAAAACTTTCCGCATTTGAATCGGATTAATTTTCGTATAGAATTAGAAACAAAAAGAAGAATTCTTTGTGACAGGTGGTGGAAACATCCACTTTAGAGAATTTAGTATGTAATTAGTTAGTACAACTTAGGAGTGACAATAGACAGAGAAATCGAAAAATTATTTTGAGAAACTTGAAATAGGAAAGCTGTGGAATGGTATCAGTGAGCGGCTAACTAGGATTTTGCTGATATCCTTTGATATTGAGAAATTTAATGCGTCTAAGGTTCCTTACATTAAAAATAACTTTTTGGAATCCTTGCAAGATTTTTACTTGACAAATGTGGCGCTAATTACAAAACAAAATACAGAAGAAGTATCCTGTAGAACGGTTCCTTAGTGTAAATGAAACCAATCAAACTTTTAATAACTTACAGGAAATAAAGCGTGCTTTTTAAAATTGACAGAATCTCGCTAGATAAATATAATGGAGTTCATAGGAAATGATCAGCTTTCTTTGATTTCTTCAAATCAATGGTACATGGCAATATCCATTTGGCCCTGTACAGAAATTACAATATTTAAAATTGCATGTCGTTGGTGAGCCAGAGCATACGCTTGGGTATTTCTTAGCAAACTACATTTGCGCATTTAGATAAAATTGTTGGCCCCTTAATCAGCTTCTGTACTTTCGACTGAGGCGGAAACGTTCTTTTTAACTGATCACCTTTCAGCTGGCACTCATAACATAAACATGTCGAAACCAAATATGTTATTGTTTGATAAAGCGCTAGTTCATACAATGTCAACTAATACAGGTAAAAAGCACATCGTGCCTTCTCTCATACATCCTGGTTCACAAGCAACACTTATAACACGGTCCCTTCAAAATCAAGAAAAGGTTTTGAAACCAATTGTACTGATGTTATTAAAACTAACACATCTGTTACCTAGTGAAAAAGAAGCAAGGGTGTCACGGCGTCATTTAGAGAAATTAAATTTATCGAATCCAAAGTATCATTAACCTGGAAGGGGGATTTTCTCATCGGAGCTGATTTATATCCAAAATATACAGGAAGGTGTAATAAAGGGAAAATGTAACCAACCAATAGCACAACAGACTATTTTCGGATGGGCTCTGTCTGGATATGTGAAACCTTCAATAATTTACTATCAACAACAATTTCAAACATTCATTTATATACTGATTAAAATTATTCTATCAAGAAATTTTGGGAAGTCCAGGGAATGCCCGATGCGAAATTTCTCACTAAGGAGGAACTCATATGCGAAAAAATTTCAAAAGTACACACACACGATTAAAGGATGGAACATACGAAGTAGAATTACTAATGAATGATGACTTCATTCTTGCCCTATTAAGATTTATAACAATATCTCGTTTAAAATCGATGGACAGACAATTTGAAAGGACCGAAGGATTCAAACATGGCTAAAGTGGAAAAAGGTCAACAATCGGATTTTGTTCCCGCAGGGTGCAGTTTGACGCATCTAGAGAGACATGTAGTAATACATCACTAAACTACAAAATGATGAAGGGACCAGTTGTGCAGGATGCCTTGATAGCATTGATGCTGAGATAGTGTAAGTACAAATTGTCATTTACAGTAGTCGAGGTGATGTCACGATCAACTCTAGGCCGCCTCCAGTAGTCATAAGTAATGTGGTTGACTATAATCAAATAGAGTCAACATTAAAAAATAAGGACATCAATACTATAAGGCTAAAATGATGTATAACAATCAATTTAAGCTTATTATAAATTCCGAAATAGACTATAGGAATCTTACCAGGGCCATGGATGGATCTGGACTAGAATGTCATGGTAAGAAATCTTCACCCCAGTTGTAAACCGGAAGATATAAAAAAAGACTTAAGCTATAAAATTAAAAAAATAAAAGAAAACGGAATAACATCATGGGGCCTCTACCGCTGTTTATGTTAACATTCTCAAATGACGAGGAGATGAAAAAAATTTCTGAAATTGATCACATAAACAGGATGAAAGTTAGGATAGAGGCATTTCGAAAGGATAGGACCATTCCGCAGTGTAAAAGGTGTCAAAGGTATGGGCATACACAAAAATTTTGCCAGAGAGAACCGAATTGTGTTAAAAGTGCAAGCAGACACTTAACATCAGATTGTAGTAAGCCAAAGAGTACTCCAGCAAAGTGTTCCAATTGCTTGGAGGCTCACCCAGCAAAGAATAGGGGATGCCTTGTAGCTAAGGAAGTACAAAAAGGTAGAAATAAGAACAGCAACAACAACTTGAAGAAGAATTCTGAACGGCCACCGAGGCAATTCGCCTCGAGAATAGTCTCAAAAGATGTAACATACAGGGACGTTCTCCAAACGTAAACTGATGACGGTGGCACGAGCAATAAAGCAAGGGCCAGTGACCTGAATGTTATGCATTAAATGCAAAATGTGATGCAGAACATGCTAGATATGATGGACAAAATCTCTCAGAGATTTAGTATTTTAGAGAGCGAAGGGAAAAAATCGAATACCAAAAGACCTGGTAAATTATGGCACGAGGTAATTTTAAAATAGCAACATGGAATTGCAATGGTATTGCAAATAAAAAGAACATGCTTGAAGTTTTTCTGCATACACAGAATATAGACGTGTGCCTCGTAACTGAAACACATATGACCTTAAGAAGCAGGATTCGGTTTCCAGGTTATAGAATTTACAACTCGAACTATCCTGGAAATATAGCGGAGGGCGGAACGGCGATAATAATAAAAGAAAATGTGGTGCATTGCGATCTTCACCAGATGCAAACCGAGGAAATGCAAATGACAGCGGTTCAGATCACTTCGACTAAGCAAAAATTTAGAGTGGCTGCATTATATTGTCACCCCAGATTTAAAATTACGGCAGAAATGTTTCAATGCGTTCTGACAGACCTGGGCGATAGATTTATATTGGGGGGTGACTTTAACGCCAAGCACACTGATTGGGGTTCAAGGCATACTTCAACTAGAGGAAGAGAACTTAGGACAGCAATTGGCGGCACGGGGTGCCTTTTTCATTCTACTGCGAAGCCAACGTATTGGCCAACCGATGTTAATAAGTGTCCAGATTTAATAGATTTCTTCATAACGAAACGGATTGCGAAAAATTTCATCGAGGAACATGATAACTACGATTTTGACTCCGATCATTCTGTAGTTATTCTTGAACTTAAGGAAAATATAGTTATGAAAAGAGCGAAACCTGCGCTGGCAAATGGCACTACAGATTGGTCAAGATTTCGCTTAGAGATTGAACGACAAATAGATCTAAGGAAAAGAATAAGAACGATCCAGCACATAGATGAGGAGGCCGAAAGCTTTACTAAAATTATTCAAAATGTTGCAAAAAAGTTCTATCATATTTTTGGATGTAGCCCAGGCCTTCGATAAGGTTTGGCATTGTGGATTAATAAAAAAACTTAGGTGATTACTACCAATGCAGTATGTTGAATGCTCGAATCTTACCTGACTAATAGGGTATTTCGAGTTAAACAGGAAGAGGAGTACTCTTCGCTTAGGGATATCAAGTCGGGGGTACCACACGGGAGTATATTGGGCCCGATATTATACTTGCTATTCACGTGTGATATTCCTGAATCGGAAGGAGTGACAACAGATACGTTTGCTGACGATACAGCAGTTATCGCAATAGGACGAAATGAAAATGAATCTACACAAAAATTGCAAAGGACCAGTGATGAGATCTCAAAAGGGACTAGAAAGTGGAATATAAAACTGAACGAGGAAAAATCAGTACACGTAAATTTCACTAATAGGAAAATTGACAATTCATTTTCGGTTCGAATAAATGGCGTCTTGATTCCGTCCGCAAACACGGCGAAGTATTTGGGAATGACGTTGAACGCTAAGCTCAGATGGAAGGAGCACATAAAGAAAAAGAGATTTCAACTAGAGGAGGAATACAGAAAGTTCAAATGACTTTTGGGGAGGCGTTCTAAATTGACAATATACAACAAAGTTTTGATATATAATCAAATATTTAAGCTTGTCTGGGCTTACGGTATTCTGTTATGGGGCTGCACTGCACAGACTCATATCCAATCTATACAAAGATTTCAAAATAGAGTATTACGGGACATTGTAAACGTCCCCTGGTATGCCCGTAATGCCGATATACACAGGGATCTCACGATCCTAAATGTAACAGACGAAATTAAAAAGCAAGCAGCCAATCATAAAATGCGTAATCCAATCATGTCAAGATTGAGGCGGCTCGATTGGTTGACAATAAAAACTTTGTTAGGAGACTTAAACGTACGAGACCTCTCGAGTTAGTTTAAAGTTTTTAATCTGGAACAATGAGTACTTAGTACGCTATTGTGCCAGATCAAAGGCTTGTAAATAATCAAAAAGGTTAGAGCAAAATTAATGGTTATTCCTTTCCGACTAGTTTTACAGTTTATTTTGAGAAGGGTGTTTTTTAGTGGATTAAAGTTCCACACTACTGCTTTTCGTCTGGCAGTGTCTTTCGATATTTTTCACCCTTCCTCTCGGTAAACAAAAAAAAAAAAAAAAGAAAATTTAGAGAAGACTTCGAAAAAATATATTGTCAAATGCACGTGCATAATTCCAAAGAATCGAATTGCGTAGTTCACCACAACATTAAATAGAACATTATATAATTAAAAAGTCACATTCGGAGCAAAAAGTGCGCCGTATTTCGCCATTGAAATGACCAGCACTAGATGAACAGCATAACTATTCTGAGGCTTCAAAAACCTTTTGTGAACAGCAGACTCAACTTCGGAGGCAACACACATACAAAAACAACTAATTAAATTATAAGCAACTAGTGAACTTTCTTTACGGAAATAAGCATCGAACTGTGAGGGAATATTAGAGAACGTACAAACGTGAGATGAACCTGCTATATGAAATTGGACATCAAGACAACATATGAAAATTGGGTGTTAAATGGAATCCTGCTATTTCCCGAAATATCTAGTTTGTTTGATCCCTTTGGGTGGTCATCACCAATTCTTATTTTAGCTTAAATTATCATGCAAAACATTTGGTTGAGTGGTATTGACTGGGACTAGCAAGTAAGGCAAAATCAGCAGAAAATTGAGCAAATTAAGATTCCACGCTGATATGAGTTTGGCTTAACAATACAAAGCGTCGAAGTATATGGTTTTTTGTATGTATTAATATAGGTTTATGCTATGGTAGTATATTGCATACAAGTGATGATGAGGCAAAAGTAGCCTAGAGGCCTATTAAAAAAATATCACTTCCTAGACTGGAGCTTTGTACAGCAGCATTACTAGCAAAATTAATACGTCATAGATTCTGAAATTCTATTGACCTGGCAACAGAGCCATCCCTCTAAATTGGTATCAGTTGCCGTAAATCCGGTTTCCGGCATTGATTAACTTTTGGACGAAAACACTTGGCAGCACATAGCATTCAAATAGAACCTAGCGGATTGAGCATCTTGTGGTATATTTCCAGCAGAATTGAACGAAGATACATTATGGTGGGAAGATCTAAAATGGCTTAAACAAAATCAAGACTTATGGCCAAGAAAGTAGATCAAAACAAAACATATTCGAAAATAGGAATTCGAAAGATCCAATGATTCGACCAGGAAATAAAATGAATTTCAGATAAGGTTCTCATTGTATGCGAGACTTTTAAGGGTTCCGTGTTACGTGGGGAGGTTTTGTAATTATATTCAAAATAAAAACGGTAAAATTAAATTTAATAACGGTAAAATTAAATTATATAACAAGTAAAGAATTAATAGATTCTTATAAAATTCTAATAAATTCTAATAGATTCTAATAAAATGTGGTTTGCCCAATATCAAAATTTTTGTGAGGAAGTAAAGTCACTAAATAACAAAATGACAATAAGCAATACTAGTCTCTTCAAAATTTTAACCTATTTTTACATAACCACAAAATACTTCGCATCAGTGGTATTTTACGTCATTCCGATCTGGCTTTAAATCAGAAGTTTTCTATAAACAATCATACAAGAATCATTTTGTGAAAGTGCTTGTTCGTAAGACGCACCAGGACATTTTACATAGGGCTCTTAACTCATAATATTTGCGGCCCTTTTGAGTTGAAAACATGGAAAGGTAAATCAAAACATATACATCTTATATTGCTCTTTTTACTTGTTTGGTAACCAAGGCCATACACTTTGAAATTGTACCTTATTTAACTGCAGAATGATTCGTGGCTGCATATAGAAAATTCTGTGGAAGGCGTGGCAGATACGGTGTGATCTACTGTGTCACACTGTATCTGCCACTAAACTGAACACGGAAGTTTCACACTTGCTAAAAAACTAGCAGGTAAAATTTAATATTATTCCACCAGGAGCTCCACATTTTCTGGGACTATGGGAGGCTGGGGTACCCTCAACAGCAGCTCACCTAAAAACAATGCTAAGTAACACGCTACTCACGTATGATGAATTTGCAACAGTCGTAGCACAAATGGAAGCCTGTTTAAGCACTCAACAGAACAAAGGATCAAAATTGAAGAGCTCGGAAAAAAGGATGCCAAAAAGTTACTTCAGGTAGCAAGGATCAAAATTGGATGGATCAGTTCCAGGATTCGTCAAACAACAGAAGTGGTGCAATGTTATAGATGCCTAGACCACGGCCACATCAAAAAAAAATGCATGGAGTTGGACCGAGCAGACTTATGCTATAAATGCGGGCAGAAAGGGCATACAACAAGAAATTGTAAACGGCCAGATATTCAAGAAGCCAAAATGGGGCAGATAAATCATATTTCCGGATCAGGAAGCTGTGGAGCATTTCGAAAGGCTCCCGAGTAGGCCAAAACCACAAAAAAAATTATTAGGGTACTGCAAGGTATCTTCATAAAAACAGAGTGGCCGATGACCTTCTGTCACAAATGGTAATGGAGAAGGGGATCGATGTTCTGGTAATAAGTGAGCAATACCGAAACAGGAGCAACGAAAATTGGTACACTGACAAGACTGGAAAGGCAGCTATTTGGGTAGTAAACCCTACGAAGGTACCAATCATTGAGCAAGGAAAAGAAGAAGGCATCGACTGGATTACTGGAAATTGAATAATTATAATGAGCTACTATTTAACACCAAATCAAATAGCAATTGAGTATCGATCAAAAACAGAAAAAATTGAAGATATCGAAGAAGATATGGGACAGGATAAAATAATTGCGGGATATTTTAATGCCAAGGCGATTTATTGGGGTGTCCTGCAAGCTGATTCAAGAGGAAGACAAATAATGAAGACGGCTGCGAGAAGAAACTTGGTAGTATTAAATGCGGGAAACAGTAAACCTTTTAAACTCCCAGGATACACAGAGATCATACCAGCTATAACGTTGTCATCGGAGAGATTGTCGGGCAACACAATGTCCTGGATACTAATTGAGGATTACACAGGAAGCGACCACCAATATACCATATTTGAGACACGAATTCCTGAAGGAAATTCGGGAGGAGCTCTGTTACGAAACAGCAAGTGCAATGTAAGAAAAATGGACAATAGCAAGATGGAACAATGAAAATAATTGTTTATAAATAATTGGATGTGACAAATCCATGCCACGGAAAAAAGAATGAGGTCATAGACAGCCAGTGTATAGATGGACAGAGGGGATAGCAGAACTACGAAGAAGATGTCTGTGACACCAAGGAATGGCGTACCAGAAATAGATTCGGGGCACAAGTTGAGTGTAGGAATTTAAAGGTTGAGTATAGGAATTTAAAGGTTGAGTATAGGAATATAATTGCTGGAAAGAGCTTTATGAAGAAATAAACGATGACCCTATGGATTGCATTATAAAATTGCCATGAAAAAACCCAGAATGCCAGCCATAAACAGTCAGATGTCGAAAGAGTGCACTTTTTCCAACACCCACGAAACGCAGTCATCAAGCGTCACGGAGTGGGATCGGATTGGTCGCAATATTTACTTAACAAGAATTAGAAGATGCAGCAAGAAGCATAAAAAACAATAAGGTGCCTAGACCAGATGGAATTCCAGGTGAGGTTATAAAGCTAGCTATAGCAGTCTGTCCTGAAATGATGCTGAACCTGTACAACACATACTTGGAGAAAGAAACCCTTAAGAGGTGAAAATCTGCAAGACTAGTACTAATCAACAAGAGCAAGGGACAACGAATGTCTCCACTCTGTATGCTAGATCACGGCAGGGAAATTGTTTGAGGGCCATATAAGAACCAGATTTCAGGGAGCTATTTGAGCAGCGGGGGACCTTGTAGACTTGCAGTTTGCATACCGAAAAGGAAGATCTACTATCGACGCGGTTAGCACAGCCACTAAAATTATTTGATCTACAAGTACTGACAACAGGAAAATAACTCTATCAGAGAGAAATAGAGAAGACGCAGATCAAGTTGAATCAGGTAATGCGAAGAGTAAACGCGTGAAACACGATAAGTAATCCAGGATTGAAGCTGGCAGTAGCTAAAACGGAGATAGTAGTCATTACCAGGAGAAGAATAACAACCCACATATCATTTCAGGCTGGCACAGAAATTATACAATCAAAATTAGCAGTTAAATATTAGAGAATAAAATTGGATACAAGACTGGGCTTCAGGCAGCATATTCAGCAAGTGGCAGTTAAGGCCTCAATAGTAACGAATCAGCTGCAGATTAATGGCGAATATTGGTGGTCTGGTGCCTTTTAAAAGGCAGATTTACTTGTCTGTTATCTAGTCAGTAATTAAGTATGGAATGGAAGTGTGGGCAGATGCACTCAAGAAAGAATATTGCAGATCGGTACAACGTAGGAGAGCCTTACGGGTCGCATGCTCTTGCCGCACGATTTCGGAAGCGGCGGTTGTGGTAATCTCGAGCGTAACACCGATTGATTATTTAGTGGTAGAAAGAGGGAAAATCAGCACGAAAAATCAAAACATTACCACAAAAGAACCGGCAGCGGGGGCGAGAACACAGACAATAGAGATATGGAAGAAACGCTGGAGCAACAACCACACAGGTAGACGGACAGCTAGAGTGATACCTGACCTTCCTAGGTGGGTTGGGAGTGGGCGTGCCTAAGTTAACTTTTACAGCATGTAGTTTTTGTCGAATCATGGATATTTTCCGGCCTACTTACATAGAACGGGGAAATTGAGGAGCCCTGATGGCACTGCAATGGAGTGGAAGACATCGACTTTCCGAAATACATATAAGTAGTGTTACGCAAGAGGAAGAGGATGAAATGTCTGGAGAAAGCAGGCAAAGTAGAAACCTCACAATTTAGAATGCGTAAAAATCAAAAGAGAAGAATTGAAAAGGAAGATAGGTTTCATCAAGAAAGAGAACTGCACGGTCCAGTCTGAAGTAATGGAAAGAGTGGTTCCGGATTGGATCCAAGGAGGGATAGTAGATGTTTTTGCCGGTAGGAGTCCGAAGGTATGCCGAAGCATCTGATTCCCCATGAAAGGTTTCACCTATTTGTTCATGTGGCCTAAAAAAAAGAAACACCATTTCCTTTGTTATATGTTTTTCCTACAGGTGTGTATACCTTAAAATATGACAAGAACAAAATTCAGGAATTGGAATTTGGAAACTATTTTTACAAAGGTGGAGCAATACACACTCGACCTATACACAAACACATACACACAATCTTCAAAAACTATTAACTAGTATTATTAAATTAAAGTTCACTATTATTGTGAATAATTGGTTATGCATTATGAACAATAACTAAGAAGGAAAAAGGTATGTTATTTAGTAGGTAACAGTTTGGTAACAAACACTATAAGAACATATGCCAAAGTCCTTTGGCAGTATAGTGCTGTTTAAATTTTATTTCGCCAGCGCGAAAGCTTCATTTTAAATCAAAATGATATTCCTAATGGTAAATATAATATATGTTAAATATAAATATAAGTTTGTTTACATTGTGTTTTTTTGTAAAAATTTTTTTATAAAGTTTATGAAAAATAAAAGTGAAATAAAAAATGAAAATACATCTAATATAAAAACAATAAAAGTGTTACAAGGAAAAATATATAATAATAGTCATAAAAAAAAGAATATTAACAAAAAGTGAAATGAAAACTAATCAAAAAAAAATGTGCTAAGCTTTAAATGTGAATTTAGGTTTGATTAACGCGACCAACGCAAATTACACACAGGCCAATAATGCCCGTTTTGATACTGCCGGATCCACAATTTCATCCACAGCCCTTACAAGAACCAGCTCGAACTATTCAGAAACCAGCTGAGGCCCCTAACATTTACATTCGCTAGATCCGTAGTCCGTAAAAAAACTGAGCCAATAAATCTCCCCTTCTATTCGTCACAGCAGCTCCTGCAGATATAATTCGAAGAATGGAGCAATACACTGTCTTATTGACGAACACACTTTTGGAGTGTTCGTCAATGAGACAGTGACGCATTATAACCCCTTGAATGTTCTCCGGCGGAGATTCAGTTTTGGCCACAGTTCTCTCGTTGTGTTGCACGTGGCATCAGGTTGTTTAATTTTCAACTGGCGCATTGCGTAGCGGCAGCCTGCATGTACTCCAAGGCATCCCAAACTCTTCATTTTCAGGTAGAACCAGAAAAGTCATCCCATGCCCCGCCTGCTTCCCTGCCCTGCAGTTTCCTTAGTTTTCGCTGTGTCTTAGAACTCAAATCAGAATAATTTCGAAATGATCTGCCAACTCGTTAAAAAGCGACTTGGAATTCGGAACATTCTAGAAGTAGATGTTCCTGATTCCAGTGCCATCATTACTGCCTGGCTGGCGGTGAAGGTACTGATTTTCCTTTAAGATATCACATTGACCACCAAACAGTACATTACTTCACCTATTGCAACAACTTTCGGAAAAACACTGCAGTGGCCCAGGAGACGAAAGGAGATTTTTACGCCCAGCTACTCTGAATAGACCCCGCCGCAACTTTGTCATTTAGCTTGGATCCGTCAGTATAGAAATTGATGGATAGATCTAGGCCACGTTTTGCCATCTTCTCACCAGGTTTGCCTAGGGGAAGAGAAGTGTCAAATCATTCCGTAAACGAAATGACAAGGGAGACATAGTTGATTTTCCTAGTTACGTGTCCTTCAACTCGAGGTATAGTCGAGTGACCCACAGGACCATCGAACCATTGTGACCTGGCTCTCAAACGTACGGTCGATTTTGCCGTCAGCTGCCTAGTCAGAATGTCCACCGGAAAAAGGTGGAAAAGCTCCTCGGGAGCATGTGTGGGGTAAGGCTCCCTCCACGCACATCATTTCCATCCTTTGGACTTTCCTTATCAGTTTAAAATTGACGGATGTATTCAGTGCAAGCCCCCACACCAAAACTCCCTAAAGAAGCACGGGCCTGTGTAGGGCCAGTGAACCATGCGTGATTCCAGATGACACCTCTTGCCGATAGCTTCTCCACACGAGTAAAACACAGTGGTTGCCTTCTCACTCTGTCAGCAATGTCAGCAGTGGTGGAGCCACGTTAGCACCATGTTTTTCCTATTGTAAATGACCAGTTCCGCCTCTTTAAAGCTCATTGCTGAACCAGATTCGGTACTGCAGTCGCAGATGAGATTTAGCACTCTCTGAATCAGTCCATTAGCCAAAGCATTAGCGTAAGCGACCACCTTGTTGCCCTTCTGTATCAGACGTCGCAAAATTTGATTTGCAACAAGGTTCCAAATAAGGAGCGGAAGCACGCCCCCTTGAGGGATACCTCCCGGATGGATCATTCGACACACAGACCGCCAAAATGCGCCCTGATATATCTGCCCTTGCAGTACGCGATTCGTGCTGAAGACAACAAACCTGGGTCCAAGTTTTCCCATATGTATTCATCTAACAGCTTTACAAAAGCATTTAATAAAACTGATGCTAGACTGATCGATTTTATCCCCTTTGGGCAGCTGTGAGCTTCTGCCGGCCTTACACGTAAAAAGCACCTTAGCTAAATTCCTGTTCTTTGCAATGTAGATTAAATCTATTCATCGTTTGTATATAATTTTTATACGGAAGGAAGGATAACATCCATAGCACTTTGTCATTCAGCCGACACTATGTCGGCCGACTTGAATGGCTTAAAGCTGCGGATAGCCCATATGATTTCCCTACTGAGATAACGGCCACCACACACGATTCCTAAATTTTCCTTCTTCGACCATCTGCAATTGAGTTGAAATGTGTGGTCATCAGCAGATCCAAGTTTCCAGCAGTAGAATTTGTCGAACTGCTTTTAGGCGCCACGAGGTGATTTGGCAAGATTGGGTGGCTTCCCAATACCCTTCTGAGTCTCGATGTCACTGCACTCTCTTCAATTATTCCACACAATTCTCTGCAAGACAGCTTTTGTACCCTGCTGACCTCTCTTTTGTACAATCTGAGGTTATCCTCGTATGAGCTCCAATCTCACGACTCCCTTAGTAAGCCTTGTTTTGTTGAATATTGCACGCTACCTTTTAAGCAATATTATTCGCGAAATGAATGCTTACCCCCATCGCCAAAGATTACCCAAGGGTGAGGTGCATCAAGTCTTCATCTGTTGTTTCCGCTCCATGCAGCATTTCTGCTTCTGATGAAAGCGGTGAACAAACTGGCTTTGCTTCAAGACTCTAGCATCTGCAGGCTCACCTTCTATGCCCTTTGTACCCTCGACCGGTTTTTCCCTCGCGGCATCGTTTTCGTTTGATACACATTAAGTGAATAAAAATTTAGTACAAAACCCTGTTTTTCTGTGCACGCCACCGGTTCTTTATTTAATATTATCAGGGCGTGTCTGTAGTCCCCCTTTTTATTCACTAATTTGACAACTTTCCAAATAGATGTTGGTAGGTTAGGTTGCCTAGTCTTGTCATCTCTTGGATAGTCCCAATATTGGATGGCTCTGGCAGAATCCGCAAGCGAAGTCGCGGTCTGCTGGGAATTGGATATTTTGCTCCCGGCTAGTTATCACCTACCCTTACTATCGCCAAGGGGTAAGGTAAAAGAGTTCCCTTCATTACTTGCGGGATTTCCCAACGGGATCCTACCATCATCAATATTCAATTTATATTTTACCCATGCTCAAATTTTTATAATTTTGGCAATAATTGTACGCTATAGTATTAAATAATTAAATAAAATAAGTTTTTATAATTCAAAACTAATAATTTTTTTAAGTTCAAGTTCAAATGCTATCAACTTTTATTTTTTCTTCTTCAAAAGAAAATTAAGGAAAATTTTAAATCAAAGGAAGGAGGAGGATAAAGTATATCGCATATTAAGCATGTTTATAAAATATATAATAAATTAAGTAAATATATTATATTTAAAAAAATAAAACAAAATAAATAAAAATGTAACTTTTAACAATTAGGTATATCGTTACCAATAGCTTAACATTATTCCGGTAAAAAATGACTGTTAAGCAATTTGTATCCGGTCAGTTTTAATTTTGATTTTAATTTTAATTTTAAGTCCATTTTTTGGTTTTGTATCAAAAAATGATAAATTTTAAAATTTAGTCCGATTGTCTGTAGTAGAGTGCAAAAATGTTTTCTATAAATAAATTAGTTGTTCTCTTAAAATAAATTAAGTTAAGCTTTTTATGCAGTTTTTTGACTTTTTAAATATAAATAAAAACCAAAATAATAAATTTATACATATATATACAGCCAGCGCAATTCATATAAAAACACTTGCTAATGAGAAGTTGTTTTCTAAGTACTCGAATTAGCAAAAATTTTTTTTTGTTTTTGCTTTTTTATTGAATGAATATTATCTACCAAACATGTTTTGTTATGTTTAAGGTGTCATTGAGACTGCTAATTTAATTGGTGCTTGCTATTTTAAATTCCTCGCTTTTATTGTTAAAAAAAAACGCGCAATTCACATAAAAACACCGGCAAATTGTGCATTAAATATTACTTTATTGATATTGTATTGACAAAAAATAAGAATATTCGTTATTTCTAATTTGTTTTTTTTTCTTATGGCCAAAAATTATAATTTTTTAAAATGCCTAGAGGAAAACTTCTAATGGAAGCTGAAAAATCAAAAATCGAGGCTTATAATGAGTTGGGGATGTCACTAAGGGAAATAAGTCAAAAAATCTGCAAATCACACACGGTTCTAAGAAAGTTTTTATTATTAGGTGAAAAATATGGAAAAAATCGCAAGTTCGACCATAATAAAAAGTTAACATCTCAGCAAAAATCTCCAATCTTTTGGGAAATAAGAAAAGATCCAGGACAATACAGACCTTCGGCGGCCCAAATTGTTAATAATTTAAATCTACCAATCAAGAAGCGTCGTGTGCAGCAAATATTAAGAGCTAATAAGAATATTATTTATAAACAAGTAAAAACGTTTCAGTCGGTATGAACCGATTGAATTATACCCTGCACCTTTCATTGTTGTATAGCAATTACTCAAACCTGTGAAACCATTCTATAGAAACTTCACGGATATGTCTGATCTATAACTGAACACACAAGTTTCGTGAATCTGACTTTATTATTTTTCCAAATATTTAAAATTAGTTTTTGGAGTTGTATGGCAGGTATCCGAACCTGCCAAGCAATTCCACTAAAACTTCGCTAATATATCTGATCTATAATTGGACACACAACTGCCAAGTTTCATGAATCTAACTTTATTACTTTTCCAAATATTTAAAATAAGCTTTTGGACCTGTATGGGAGCCACTTGAACCTGTCAAGCAATTCCACCAAAACTTCAGAAATATCTTTGACCTATAATTGGACACACAACTGCCAAGTTTCATGAATCTGTCTTTATTATTTTTCCAAATATTTAAAATTAGCTTTTGGAGTTGTATGGCAGGTACCCGAACCTGCCAAGCAATTCCACTAAAACTTCGCAAATATATGTATCTGATCTATAATTGGACACACAACTGCCAAGTTTCATGAATTTGACTTTATTATTTTTCCAAATATTTAAAATTAGCTTTTGGAGTTGTATGACAGGTACCCGAACCTGCCAAGCAATTCCACTAAAACTTCGCTAATATATCTGATCTATAATTGGACACACAACTGCCAGGTTTCATGAATCTAACTTTATTACTTTTCCAAATATTTAAAATAAGCTTTTGGACTTGTATGGGAGCCACTCGAACCTGTCAAGCAATTCCACCAAAACTTCAGAAATATCTTTGACCTATAATTGGACACACAACTGCCAAGTTTCATGAATCTGTCTTTATTATTTTTCCAAATATTTAAAATAAGCTTTTGGACTTGTATGGGAGCTGCTCGAACCTGTCAAGCAATTCCACCAAAACTTCAGAAATATCTTTGACCTATAATTGGACACACAACTGCCAAGTTTCATGAATCTGACTTTATTATTTTTCCAAATATTTAAAATAAGCTTTTGGACTTGTATGGGAGCTGCTCGAACCTGTCAAGCAATTCCACCAAAACTTCAGAAATATCTTTGACCTATAATTGGACACACAACTGCCAAGTTTCATGAATCTGACTCTATTATTTTTCCAAATATTTAAAATAAGCTTTTGGAGTTGTATCGCAAGTACCCGAACCTGTCAAGCAATTCTATCAAAACTTCAGAAATATGTCTGACCTATAATTGGACACACAACTGCCAAGTTTCATGAATCTGTCTTTATTATTTTTCCAAATATTTAAAATAAGCTTTTGGACTTGTATGGGAGCCACTCGAACCTGTCAAGCAATTCCACCAAAACTTCAGAAATATCTTTGACCTATAATTGGACACACAACTGCCAAGTTTCATGAATCTGACTTTATTATTTTTCCAAATATTTAAAATAAGCTTTTGGACTTGTATGGGAGCTGCTCGAACCTGTCAAGCAATTCCACCAAAACTTCAGAAATATCTTTGACCTATAATTGGACACACGACTGCCAAGTTTCATGAATCTGACTTTATTATTTTGCCGAATATAAAAAATTTGCTTTTGGAGTTGTATGGCAGCCACCCGAACCGGTGCAGCTATCTCATTAAAATTTTTAGAGCATATGTGGAATATAATTGGACACATGTATACAAAATTCTATATTTGTACCTTTATTAGTTTTTGAAATAATTAAAATAAACTCTTTGAGTTGTATGGCAGCTACCCGAACCCGTTGTCCGAATTGGTCCAATAACAATAGGGTTCGTCCTTGGCACAAAAGAAACAACTTGTGAAAGTTTGGTGTCGATTGCATTATTCGTTTTTGAGTTATCGTGCGATCGGACGGACGGACGGACGGACGGACGGACGGACGGACGGACGGACGGACGGACGGACATGTCTAAATCAACGCAGAATTTTACGCTGAGCAAGAATATATATATATGTCCATACCGCAGATGACTCCTTCAAGTAGTTACAAACTCCATACCAAAGTTAATATACCCTTCACGAAGTGCAGGGTATAAAAAAAACCATTAAAGAAACCTGAACTTTTAAAACGACATAAAATCGCTAGATTGTAATTTGCTAAAGGCCATATGGGAATGAACGAAAAATGGAATTCAATTTTTTTTAGCGATGAAAAGAATTTAAATTTAGACTGTCCGGACGGTTTTTCATACTATTGGCATGACAAAAGAATAAAGGACGAGGTGAAACTAAGTAGAAACTTTGGAGGAGGCACCGTTATGGTTTGGGCTCCTTTTTGCGCTCAAGGGAAAAGTTCTATTGTATGGGTACCAACAAAAATGAATGCACTATTATACATTGAAATGTTGGAGAATTATATGCTCGATCGAGCCGAAGAGCTAATTAGATCCAATTTCGTATTTCAGCAGGACAATGCTGCTGTACATACCGCTAGGGTTGTAAAAAACTGGTTTCGTGAATAAAATATTGAAGTTTTGAGCTGGCCAGCACGAAGTCCAGACCTTAACCTCATAGAAAATCTGTGGGGAATGCTCTCCCACGTCGTATATAAAAATGGAAAGCAATTTCATAGCGTTATAGAGCTCAAAGAGGCTATAAAACCAGCATGGGACTCATTTACGACAGCGGACCTTCAAAAACTCGTCAACACTATGCCGAACAGAATTTTTGAAGTAATCAAAAATAAGGGAGGGTGGACACATTATTAAGCACCAGCATTTGAAATTTTATTTTAATTTTTTGTATTATTTTTATTTAAAAATTTAAATGTTTTTATATGAATTGCGCGATGTTTTTATATCAATTAAATTATTTATGTTAAAATTTTATAAAAATTGAATTAAAAATATTAATGTTTTGTTATGAAATGTATTTTTATTCGTTATACAAAACAAAAAAACCAAAAAAATAAAAATTTAATTTATATTACATAAAAATATTTACAAATTCAATACTGTTTTTATGTGAATTGCGCTGACTGTATATATATGTGTATAAACATTTCTTAATTTGTATAAAATTAATATTGCTTGCGATCGGTGAATTAAAATTAATAAAAACAAGATAAAAATGAAATACAAAAAAAAATTTTTTTCATTTAATAAATCGTTCAAAAATTAATAAAATTGATTATGATCTGAAGAGAGCTGCAAATTACATTGAAAACAGAAAAATGACACAAAGTTTAGTTGAACAATGTCTAATAAAATTAACTGAATTGCGTCAGTCACAAAAAAGCAGTCAGATTCAGTAATCAAAAATCAAGGAATCATTTAAGTACATTCAGTCATTCAAAGGAAAAAAAAGGTAAGTTAGCAAACTTTTTAGACACCGTCGATGGAATTCACCAAAATTACCCAAACGATGTAGATTAAGTATACGAGCTAGTGTTTGCCAGAAAGATCGAAGAAGCAGCAAAGAATTTCTTAGCAGCAGACCTTCAAAACTTGGTAACCCTTTTTTTTTGTCAAACAAAACCCATTTGAATAATTATAACAAAAATAGTAGAAATTTTAATAATAGAAGTGGTTACTTTAAAAATATTTGCAAAAATAATAATTGCAATAACAATTATAATAATCAAATATATTACTATTGTTATTAATTGTAATAGATATAATAACAATAGTAAAAACAACAGCTATAATGATGATAACAGTAACGGCTATTATACTAACAAAAGCAATAATAATAATAGATACAAGAGTTATGGCCAAAATAACCTAATTCAAAAGGAATACAACAGAAACTCAAGTCAGTATCGTCAACAAAGTCGACAACATAAAAAAAACAATAAATGAGGTATAATAGCTTTGATGACGTTAATAATTTCGAGTTTTTTATGAACTAGGCTCGAATGATCTCCCAACTTTAAAACTAACTATAAATAATAGAATCTTTTTAGCCCTTGCAGATGCAGGAGCTACACTTAGTATTATTGATTGTAAAGTAATTGATTTTAAACAAACAAGAATAAAAGCATTTTATTTCCCTACAATAAATGACAAAAACAGCATTAATGAAGAAGTTCATACCCCAGCTATAAAAGAACTAAAAGCCCCATTAAATACGATGGAAGGTAAAGGAACTGCAAAATAGAAAATATCAATTTAGCTTAGGTTTAGATTTACTAAAGAATTTGTAAAAATGGATATAAATTTGAAAAGACAATGTATAGATTTTGCAAATATGCCGTATTTATTCGATGAAATTTAAGCTCTGGAGACTGTAATTCCGAAATTAAACTTGCTAAAAACAGAAAAATTGAACTCAGAAGTACCAGCCAAAGGAAAAAAGTTATTTTATAGATTTAATAACTTATTATATATTATATAATAAAGTCGCAGATTAACCAAAACAACAGAAATTAAGCATGAAATAGTCACCGCAACAAACCAATCTATACATCCAAAAATGTGTAGGTACTCTCCCAAACATGAATAAGAGGTTAGAAACTAAGTTAGTGAAAGGGAAAAATAAATTATTAAAAAAAGTAATTCGAGGTATTCTAGTCATTCTACAATTCTGACAATTCAGGTAAAAAGAAATTTAGAATTGTCATAGACTGCAGAAGGTTAAATGACGTAACTGCGGACGACAAATTTCCCTTACCTAATATAGATTCAATACCAGATAAGTTGGGTAGGGCCGAGTACTTCACGACTATTGATTTAAAAGATTACCATCAGATTGAACTTAAAGAAGAGGATAAAAACAAGACGGCATTTTTAACACCCTACGTTCTTTATGAATTTAACAGAATATCTTTTGCCTTAAAAAATACCTAAGCCACATTTCAAAAGCTGATGAATGAAATTTAAAGGGATAATATAAATAAAATATGTGTTGTGTATCTAAATGATATTCTCATATTCAGGAATAGTTGGAAAGAACAATAAAGGCCCATATAGAAACCATATTTAAAATTTTAGAAAAAAAACAGTTAAAAATACAGACAAATAAAAATTAAATTTTTTTAAAAAAATAAACTGCGGTTTTTAGTCATGTAAAATTGAAATAATTAAATAAAAACTTAAATTTACCCAGAACAGAAAAAGTTTCTTAGGTTTAACCGGTTTTTACTGTAAATTCGTTGGAGAAAATGCTAAAGTTGCACAAGCAATTATAAAATATTTAACTAGGGATATAAAAATCAATATTCAAGATCCTTACTATGTTTTGAATAATTCAAAAATTTTATAATTTTGGAAAATCTTTTACTGTAATAGATGCTTTCAACTACGCTATAGGAGCCGTTCTTTCACACGAAGGCCGCCATGTATGCTTTACGTCTATGAGAAAAATTATTCGGAGAGATAACAATTTTTAGCCACAGTATGGCCTTAATATTTTAGACAATATCTTTATGGGAAAAGATTTAAACTCTGCGCAGACCATCAGCCTGTAAAATTTTTACAAAGATGCATACTAAAATTTGGTGAATATCTGTTTTATATTGAATATTTAAGGGGAAGAGAAAAAAAGATAGCAGATTTTCTAAGCAGAATAGAATCTAGTAAAAATATTGAACCAGTAGAAAATAACAGCGAATGTGATTTTAGCATATTTAATGTTGAAAATGTAGTTTTTGTAATGTTGAAAATGTAGTTTTTGTAATGTTAAAAATGTAGTTTGTCTTTGAAGGTGTTGCAATGGCAACGGTACACTTTGCTGAAGGAGAATTATTAGACTACATATCAATTAAGGAAGAAATTGTAAATAAATATAAAATCCAATTAATTCTAACTTATAATAAAACTACAGAGAAAGAAAAAATTTTAGGAAGAACCATTATTTATATAGCAAAGCATGATTTTAATAGATTAGCAGAAATTTTCAAGCAAATAACACAAAAAGGCAAAGTAGGCACATTGTCAGAAATCTCAGATCATAGATATAATACTGTTCAAGAAAAAATATTAAAAATCGTTGGCTAATTTGCTCCATACGCAATTTTTGAATTTTGACTCAAGAGTGGTTTAAAATACATAGATGTTTACGGATGCTCTTTTGCGTGACGCAAACCGTTTTGTACTATCTTCCTTAGTTTATAAGATTTTCAAAGTCGTTTTGCTCCATAAACCACATTTTACAAATTTTTTTGTGCTTATTTGCTCCATAAACCATTTTTTTGTCAATGGAGCACATTTTACATGAAAAAAGCATTTTGCAAAAATTATTTACAAATGGAGCAAATATGAATAAAGAGGTCGGTAAGTATTAATAATATTATTAGATATGGAGCAATGGCAAAAATGGCAAACTTCAAAAAAAAAATTTAAATTCACCGAAAAATCTAGACTTGAAAAGATGAAATTTTACTCCGTTGTACATAAATAATTAGTAACCCAAACTGCAAAATTTAAACAATATTGTTCTAACATATTTTTACCGACCGTATTGTGTAAACAATAGGTAGGTTATGTGATGGCAACAAATTTTGCATATCGAGTTTTCGGTGGGAATGCACTTCTCCATAGTAGGGAAGAGTAAGTAAACTATTTTTAGCAACCTGTCGGTCCGTCGGTCTGCCGGTCTGTCGGTCTGTCGGTCTGTCGGGCTGTGTGTGCACGCGTGTATCTCAAGTTCTACTGAACCGATTTTGATGAAATTTTATATGTAAGTTTATTTCCACCATGGCACGGATTGATCAACTTTTGGGATATATCAGGCCTCGGGAACTGCACTTTTTAGCGGACCTGTTTTACATTTTTGAACATTTTGAAGAAAGTATTCAACCGATTTACTTGAAATTTCATATATAAGCTTTACTTGACCGTCCGCGAAAATTGCTAACTTTTGAAAGAAATCAGGCATCAGCAACTGGACGTTTACTATGGGCCAAATATACATTTTTGTGTATATAAAGAGAAATAATTGACCGATTTCATTGAAATTTAATATTTAAATTCTTCGTATTAAAACAATGAACACATAAATTTTTTGGAAAGGTCAGGGCTCGAAAACTGATTTGCGGGCCGTTTTTACATTTTTCACCATTTTGAAGAAAATATTCAACCGATGTACTTGAAATTTCATATATAAGCTTTACTTGACCGTCCGCGAAAATTGCTAACTTTTGAAAGAAATCAGGCATCAGCAACTGGACGTTTACTACGGGCCAAATATACATTTTTGTGTATATAAAGAGAAATAATTGACCGATTTCATTGAAATTTAATATTTAAATTCTTCGTATTAAAACAATGAACACATAAATTTTTTGGAAAGGTCAGGGCTCGAAAACTGATTTGCGGGCCGTTTTTACATTTTTCACCATTTTGAAGAAAATATTCAACCGATGTACTTGAAATTTCATATATAAGCTTTACTTGACCGTCCGCGAAAATTGCTAACTTTTGAAAGAAATCAGGCATCAGCAACTGGACGTTTACTACGGGCCAAATATACATTTTTGTGTATATAAAGAGAAATAATTGACCGATTTCATTGAAATTTAATATTTGAATTCCTCGTATTAAAACAATGAACATATAAATTTTTTAGAAAGATCAGGGCTTGAAAACTGATTTGCGGGCCGATTTTACATTTTTCACCATATCTATCGAACGAATTGATGGAATTTCTTGAAATTTAATATTTGAGTTCTGATTAACTGGCGAGCATTTCTGGGAATTCGGGTAGCACAAAGCGAAACTCTACTAAGAGCCAAATTTACATTTTTCTAGGTATGTTAACTATTAGCTTACTAATGTCCTAAAAATTGGAAAGAAGTATTTAAAAGACATTATATAATATTCTGTAACCCTTTCACTTAATTAGACAATATACAGTGCGGTCGGTTATGTGCTGATCACATCAGATTTTTTTTAATTAAGATTCAAACTTTGTTAGAACTTTTTTGAGCAAATTTGAACTCAGCCGACGAAATGTTCTCGAGCAATAGACAATTAAAGTTTATAAAACGCTTTTATCGAGCTAATGAAATCAGCACTGAGGTGGAAGCAGAAAAACAAATTTTCTTCACATCACTCAAAAGAATTCAGAAATTCAAAAACCTATAATGAAATAAAAAAAAAAATATATTTGTGGAAAATATTAGTGAAACTCCTACTGACACCATATAGATACATACACAATTATGAAAACAATTTTTTTAACAGTAGTAGATAAATTTACTAAATTTAGTGCAGTCTATTTTTTAACAGACCAAAAGCACTTAACACTAATAGAACAATTAGAAGATCATTTTACCAAGTTAGAAAAGGATAGCAAAATAGTCGCTGATAATGAATTCAAAACTTTACAAATAAAACGGTTTTTACAAGATGAGGGAATAATTCTCCACATTTTTTTTTCTTCCTTCTTCACTTCTAGGAGCACAGGGCTGGTGCATGATATCATACCCTAGTTTCTTATAGTCATAGAGTTGGCTACGTAGGTAGTTTTTTTTATTTATATTAAATATTTCAGTTTATTAATATTTACTGTTTAGTTTTTTTAGTTTATTATGAATTGAAAATTACTTGCATAATATTTATTATTATTGTATATTAAGTTATATAATATTGAATATAATTTTTATAGTGACCTGACCGGGGTTTGAACCCGAGACCCTTCGGTTAAAGGGCCGGTGCACCAATGGTCAGGTAATTCTCCACAATACTAAGCCTAATAATTATACAGGAAACAGGGATGTAAAAAGACTACGTAACTTAATAGCTGAAAAGTTTCGAATTTTAAAATTTTTGAATTTAGTTATATCTGCAAAATGTTAAAAATCTGCTAGAGGTTACAACAAAAGATTCCATTTGACAACCCAATGACTTTAAGTCAAGGGACAGACAATGACTTTAAGTTGCCGTATTACCATATTAATTTATGCAAAATTTCAGCACTGTATTTTTCAAAAAACTGTGTGTGCTAAACTGCTATTGAAGTTGTACGGCAGCTACCAGAAAGTGCCAAGAAATTTTAACGAATTTAATTAAGCACGTCGGCCCTACTAATATATTCGCTTGTGTGAAATATCAATATTACAGCTTTTATAGTTTCTGAGATATAGACAAATAACTTTTGAAGTTGTACGACAGCTACCAGAAGGAGCCAAGCTATTTCAACGACTTTTAACAAACACATTGGCCCTACTAATATATTCTCTTGTATGAAATTTCAATACTATAGATTTTATAGTTTCTGAAATATAGCAAAATAACTTTTGAAGTTGTACGACAGCTACCAAAAGGAGCTAAGTAATTTCAACGACTTTTAACAAATACATTGGCCCTACTAATATATTCACTTGTATGATTTTTATATTCCTACTTATATATTCACTTGTAATTTCAATACTATAGCTTTTATAGTTTCTGAGATTAGCCAAATAAATTTTGAAATTGTATGGCAGCTACCCGAACCGGTACCCCGATCATGTCCAATTTAAATAGGGTTCTGGCACTTACTACAACAAATCATTTGTGAAAATTGGGTTATCGTTGGGACAGACGGACGGACGGACAGACAAAGCTAAATCAATTCATACGGGTATAAAGAGAATTCTACGACGAATAGAGAACTTCATGTTTCGTTAAAAATTAAAAAGCTTAAATATGAAAAACTTAAGTTAGATAATATGCACTCTTCAAATATAAAACGGGAACATAAATTTTGCAACATATGTAATGACAATGCCAGCCACACTAACAATCCACAGTAGTTTTGTTGTTTTCTAACTTTGTGCATTCGTAATATTATGATTCAAAAAAAAAATACTGACCTTTCGCAACATACTTATCTATACATTAAATTTTATTTTAACTTAAAAAAAATCTGTTATCAGCACATAACCGACCGCAATGTATATTGTCTAGAATCTAGATTAGTAAAAGTATTCCAGAAGATTATGAAAATGCGTTTTAAACACTACTTTACAATTTTAAAGACACAAATAAGCTTTTTGTTAACATACCTACTAAGAGCCAAATTCACTTTCGAAGAAAGTCAACCCCCAGAGAAGTTTCCGAGCTCTGATCTTTTAAAAAAATTTATGTGTTCATTATTTTAATACCAAGAATTTTAATATTACATTTCAATTAAATCGCTTCATTATTTCTCATATATAGGCAAAAATGTATATTCGGCCCGTAGTCAACGTCTAGTTGCTGGCACCTGATTTTTTCCAAAAGCTGGTAGGTTTCGCGGACGGTCGAGCGTAGCTTATATATGAAATTTCAAGCAAATTGGTTGAGTAATTTCTTCAAAATGGTCAAAAATGTAAAACAGGCCCGCTGAAAAGTGCAGTTCCCGAGGTCTGATATATCCCAAAAATTGATCAATCCGTGCGAAGGTCGAAATAAACTTACATATAAAATTTCATCAAAATCGGTTCAGCCGAACTTGAGAAACACACGTGCACACAGTCGTTTACTACGGGCCAAATATACATATTTGAGTATATAAAGAGAAATAATCAACCGATTTCATTGAAATTTAATATTTAAATTCTTTTTATTAAAACAATGAACATATAATTTTTTTGGAAAGATGAGGACTCAAAAACTGATTTTCGGGCCGATTTTACATTTTTCACCATATCTACGGAACGAATTGATGGAATTTCTTGAAATTTGATATTTGAGTTCTGGTTGTTACCGAAACTAATTTCAGGGAATTCGGGTAGCACAAAACGAAACTGTACTAAGAGCCAATTTACATTTTTGTAGGTATGTCAACTATGAGCTTACTAATGTGTTAAAAATTGGAAAGAAGTATTTAACAGACATTTTTATAAGATTCTGTAACACTTTTACTTAACTAGACAATACACATTGCGGTCGGTTATGTGCTGACCACATCAGATTTTTTAATATGCATATTGAATGAATGTATTATAATTGTATGTTTAAACAATAATCAAAAACATTTAAACTAAAAAAATTTAGAATCGTATATAGTGATATTTAGATTAAACAAAAACTTTATTTTATTTTTGAAAGGATTTTTTAGCATCATTACTATGTTTTATTATATTATTAATAAATATAAACAATGCAAAAATTGTAATTTATAAAAAACTTTGATGCTACCAATAATTGAACTTTTTTTTTATACTGAGCGAAAGGCATAGTTTTACATCAAAAAATGTTTAAAATTTTTTGTTAAAAATAATTATTTCTAGATGGCGTTTATTTTTTGGAAGTTTTATGGTCATTTTTTTTTTTCCTTCAAACTCCTATTGAGGAGCATGGGGCTTCGATTAAACCTCTTCATCTCTCTCTATTTTGGGCGATAGATGTTATTTGCGCCCAAGTCTTGCCTGCAGCTGTTATTTCTTTTTCTATTGTTTTTCGCCATGTATTCTTAGACCTGCTGATGTTTCTCCTACCCTGAGGATTCCATTCCAATGCCTGCTTTGCTATGGATTGTTCTGGCCTCCTAAGTATATGACCTACCCATCTATATTTTTATACCCGTACGAACGTATGTTCGAAGGGTATACTAAATTTGCCTTACCGTTTGTAACGCTAAGAAATAACGGTGTTAGATATAGACTCAAGTGTATGTTTTTGATCAGCGTCAAATTCTGAGTTGATTTAGCTTTGTCTGTCCGTCCGTCCGTCCGTCCGACCGTCCCAACGATAACTCAAAAACTAATTAAGCTAAGTTCACCAAATTTTCACAAATGATTTATTGTAGTAAGTGCCAGAACCCTATTTAAATTGGGCATGATCGGGGGTACCGGTTCGGGTAGCTGCCATACAACTTCAAAATTTATTTCGCTATATCTCAGAAACTATAAAAGTTATGGTATTGAAATTTCACACAAACGAATATATTAGTGAGGCCAATGTGTCTCGTAAAAGTCGTTGAAATTACTTGGCTCCTTCTGGTACCTGCCATACAACTTCAAAAGTTATTTGGCTACATCTCAGAAACTATAAAAGCTGTGATATTGAGATTTCACACAAGTGAATATATTAGTAGGGCCGATGTGCTTGATAAAATTCGCTAAAATTTCTTGGCTCTTTCTGGTAGCTGCCATACAACATCAATAGTAGTTTGGCACAACCAGTATTTTGAATAACACATAGTACTGAAATTTTGCATAAATTAATATGGTAATACGGCAACTTAAAGTCATAGTCTGCCCCATAGTTAGTTATGGCACATTAGTTATTCGCACATAGAATAACAAATTCGTACGGGTATCACAGAGTTGACAAGGTCAACTCTATTTTTTTTCTCGTTTCTTTCTTATTTGGTTTTCTATCGGGTCCTGTTTGCATAGGTCCCATAGGTCGCTGTTTCTTATTCTGTTGGGCCAGAATATTCAGCATATGATGTGGAGGCATTTATTTGTGAAGATCTGTATTTTATTAATATCTTTCTTGTTCATGAGCCAGGTTTCACTGAACTCGATTTGAGAATCTCGATTTGAGTTATTTCGCATAAAAGCGTAAAATACCTTTGACAATAAGCACTTTAAGCGATAACTTACTTTATACGCAATAAAATAATTCGATACTAAAATACATGCACGTATGTATTTGGAGTTTAAAATACATGCGAATAAAATGCGTGAATGTAGAATGAGTTAACAATAGTACTAACGTGTCTAGGGTAATGCGTATAGTATACGATTTCTATGCAAAAAGTCCCAGGTTCAAACCCTGAAAAATGCGATTTGCTAGATGAACTTTTTTTTTATAGATAATTTCATTTTTTAAAATGAAACTAAAAAGACTTTACTCTTGCAATTCAATATCAGCGAGTTTCCATTCTAAATTTTTTATTGAAAATACCGTATCTGTCAAAAGTTTAATGCAATAGAATAACATTTTTTTATAAAATTTTGTCCCAAAAATGTATTGTCAAGAAATTTAATGTAAACTTATGTTTTGCTTACTAATACATTTTGCAACAGATCGCAAAAAGAATGCATAACTAAATGTGTACGTACATACTTATTATAAAACAATGTATATTTTATTAAAACTACAATTTTCTTAAGAAAGTGATCACTTTTTGTTATTACTCACACTTCCCAATATAAATTTACATATAATATTTATACAACAAAAAGTAAATAAAAAATTACCCCTACGGGATGTAGTGCCATTTTGTAACAAACGGTCACAAAACATCTTAGGATGTGGTGAAGGGGGAGTGGGTGAAAGGGGAGGGTGGGTGAAATTAATGCTTTTTCTGGGACCCTAAAGGCAAAACCCTATCTAGTGCCTTTTGTCCCGTGTCTCTAGCTCTTTTAGAAGTACCCGCACTTTTTGACACCTGAGAAGTAGCTGTATATATATACTAGTCGTGTGTGCTTGCATTGCAAGCCTTGCAAGTATTATGCCTGTAGTTTTGAAATTGTGTTCCATCCTGTGGCTGAGATATTTTAAGTTTACTTTATTTCTTCAAAAACACACTCGTAATATAGATACATATAGAGATGCTTTTGCCTAATAAATAATAAGATAAAACTTAAAATAAGAAAAGTTCTGAAAAATAATTACCCAAAAATACGTAAAACCAATAGTTAGTTCCTTTGAGATCTAATACCTTTTGAGTAATTTATTTTAGAACCTCACTTTAAGTTATATCTCATAAAATCGTAAAATACCTTTTACAATAAGCACTTTAAGCGATAAATTACTGTATACGCATAAAATAATTCGCTACTAAAATGCATGCATGTATGTATTTGAAGTTTATAATACTTGCGAATAAAACGTGTGACTGTAGAATTGCATACGATTTCTATGCGAAAAGTCTCAGGTTCGAACCCTGAAAAATGCGATTTGCCAGATGAACTTTTTTTATTGATAATTTAATTTTTTTTTAATGAAATGAAAAAACCTTCACCCTTACCAAATCAATATCAGCGAGTTTCCGTTCTAAATATTTTTTTTGAAAATACCCTACTTGTAAAAAGTTTAATGCAATATAATAACATTTTCTTATAAAATTTTACGCTAAAAATATATTGTCAAATAGTTTAATGCAAACTTATGTTTTGCTTTCTAATACATATTGCAACAGATCGCGAAAAGAGTGCATAACTAAATACATATGTACACACTTATTATAAAACAATGTACATTTTATTAAAACATTACAATTTTCTTAAGAAAGTTTTCACTTTTTGTTATAACTCACACTTCCAAAAATGAATTTATATACAATATTAATACTTCCAAAAGTAAGTAAAAAATTACCCCTACATGATGCAGTACCATTTTGTGAAAAACGGTATCAAAAAATCTTGGGAGGGGGCGAAGCGGGAGGGCGGGTAGAATTCTTGCTTTTTCTGTGACCCTGAAGGCAAAACTCTTTCTAATGCCTTTTGTCCCATGTCACTAGCCCTTCTAGAAGTACCCGTACTTTTTACCACCTGAGAAGTAGCTATATATATATAATGTAAAATAGGATGGTTTTTGAAGAGTTATGCGAAATATGAATAAAATATAGAATTAATAAGAGAAATTCAATGTACTGCGCAGCCTAGTGGTTAGCGTGGTGGTCTCATAGCCAGAAGGTTATTGGATCAATGCTTGCCTGGATGTTGTATTTTTCTTTTTTTGGATTATTTTAAAAATTTTTTTTTTTTATTTTGTTTAAATTTTGTATTTTATTTTTTTTTAATATATAACAGATAAATGTTATATAAAAGTTTAAAGAAAATTTCCAAAAAAATATTCTTATAATAGTTTGGAAAAATTCGCAAAAATTTTAAGTACATAAATATGTATGTATGTATATTTTTTTTAAAGCTTCCTGAGTAATTTTTTTTAAGCTTTCTATATGAATTTAATAATATTCAAAACTGTAGAATATATAGAAATAAATTTTAAACGCATAATTATTAAATCATGGGAGTAAACATACAAAAATTAATTTTTCAAATAAAGAAAAGGTTTAGTCAAAAACAAAATAATAATTTTATTCATATATATGTATGTATGTGGGCGCTAAAAACTGACACACTCTGTTTTTAATTCACCATACATTTTTTTTCATTTCATTATACGTATTGCATTTCATATTTTGTCTCATTATTTTGATAACTCTCTTGTTTTCTATACAAACAATTAGAAATTAAATTTGGAGTCTTTGTACATCATATTGAATTGGCTCTCCAATAATTTTGAAACAGTTAGAATATGTGTAGAGATTTTTATAAAGAAATTATTAAAAGAAAAAATGATTTTGCTTCTTTCTTTTTCTGAACGTGGACGTAGAGCAGAACACATCAATTTCAATTTTTATTGTCGTGAGCGAATCAATATTAACTTTAATTTTGTTTAATTTTTTTTTATGAAGTAAAGAATAATTAGTATAGCTAATAATAGCATTATAGCTATAAATAATATTGTAAAATAAAAAATATATATATTAAACATTCTACTTTAAATTAATTATTTTATTTTTGTACAATCAAAATTGCTAAATCCCACATATGGGGGCTCAACCGGGATCAAGCTTTAAAATTGTGCTAGAATATATGAATTAATTAATATAACTTTAAACTTAAATCGTGAATTTCTACTTCAAAAGAATAATCAAATTTATAAGCTATTGGGTCGTGAAAACGTGGATGTACAGTGCTGGTGAAAATAAAATCTGGAACTATAAAATAGAAAACAATATTATGATGCTGAAAAGACAACACGTGGATGATGTTATTAATTACTGAAAAATAAGGAAAGAAACGTGAATAAGGAAAAAGTTTTTTTTAAACTCTGTTGAAGTAAAGGGTAAATGACTTAATTAAATCTTAATATTACCACGTGGTAAATTTTAAACGAAGGCCAAGGCGGTTTATGTGAGGTTGAAATTTTATTTTTTTTTCGTTATAATTTTTTTTATATATAATTTCTTTGAGATAAATTAATTGAAGTATGGGATCAAGACGTAGACTCAGTCGTCAAAGCAGTAATCGACCGATACATGTTGAAGGCATTCATGAATCAACACATTTTGAAGATGAGTCGAGGATTAAATTTAGTTTCACAGACTTCGAAATGTTGATAAGAAAATTCAGTGGTAATGAAACAATGAGTGTGCGTAAATGGTTTACTGAATTTGAGCAGTATGCAAATACTTTCCATCTTAACGATTTACAGCGTTATATTTTATGCAAAAGGTCTCTGGAGGGAGCAGCAAAGCTATATGTAGATTGTGAGGCAAAACCGCTTTCATATGGTGTATTAAAACAAACACTACTCGAGGAATTTTCGCCTAAGATTTGTAGTGCGGAAATTCACAAACAGCTGCAAATGAGGAAAAAGAATACTAATGAAACGTTTCATGAATACCTTTACAAAATGATAGATATTGCTTCTCAAATTGAAATTGATGAGCTGTCTGTAATTAGCTACGTTATTAATGGCATAAACGACACACCCAGTAACAAAACGATTTTATATGGCGCGCGAACTTTCACCGAACTAAAGGAGAAACTAAATACATATCAAAAAATCAAAAATGATGTTAGCAAGCACAGCAATTTTAAACATGTTGAAGTCAAGAAAACAGATGTTGTTAGAAACCGTACCAGCAGACCGATAAAATACTGTTTTAATTGTGGCTCGTCTTCACATGAGTTTCATACCTGTCCAGAAAAGGAACGCGGCCCTAAATGCTTTGAATGCAACCAGTTCGGGCACAAAAAACCAAATTGTCCTAATAGAAAGCAAATAAGTATAAGTACCCAAATTGCAACAGTAAACAATTCCTGTATTTACGTAAAAGCAAATGGTGTTTTGTTTGAAAGTTTGGTTGATACTGGCAGTGATATTTGTCTAATAAAAAATTCTTGTTTAAAGTTAATTAATCCTTTATCTATTTTTAGAAACACCTCCCTTTCTATATCCGGTTTAGGAGCTACTGTTGTTTCTAAAGGATATTGCAAGCTTGATTTGGAAATAAATCAAGATATTTACGTTGACGTAGATGTTCACATAGTCGATGATAACTGCATGAAGATGCCTATCATATTAGGAATGAATTTGTTGCGTCAAGCTATAGTAAATATTGATGGAGGTGCCATATCAGTTAAAAAGAAAAATGCACTTAGAACGGAATCTAAAAAAGAAGAAAATTTAGAATGCTTTCTAGCAGATATAAAAATTAATACTGAACCTGATTACGCTGACCTTCTCGGATTAAGCAACCTGAAAAAAGAAATTGTTACTAAAATAATTACTATGATCGAAAATTACTCACCCAGAATGTTGAAAGAATCACCAATCCAAATGAAAATTATTCCGCTTGATAATAAACCTGTACATCAATCTCCTAGACGATTTCCACCAGTAGAACAAAAAATTATTGATGAACAAATTAATGAATGGCTGAAGACTGGTATCATTGTTGAAAGCTCTTCTGATTATGCTAGTCCTGTGGTTCTAGTAAAGAAAAACGATGGTACACATAGACTCTGTGTAGATTTTAGAGCAGTAAATAAAAGAATTCACAAGGATCATTATCCTCTGCCAGTAATAGACGATCAGATAGACAAGCTTCAAGGTGCTAAGATTTTCACGACGCTAGATTTGGAGAACGGGTTCTTCCACGTGACATTAGAAAACAATAGTAGAAAGTACACTGCATTTGTCACACAACAGGGACAATATGAATTTTTACGAGTCCCATTTGGATTATGCAATTCCCCTAGCGTGTTTCAAAGATTTGTCAATTTTGTTTTTAAAGATTTAATTATCAAAAATATTGTAATAACTTATATTGACGATCTTATCATTCCAGCAAACTCAGTAAATGAATCTATTGACCGTTTGAGAATGGTATTAGATGTTGCATCCCAGAATGGTTTAAAAATAAAATGGAAAAAATGTCAATTTCTTCAATCCGAAGTTGAATACCTTGGTCACATTATAAAACACGGGACTGTATCACCATCAACTTCAAACACCAGAGCTGTGCGAAATTTTCCTGAGCCAACAACGACAAAACAACTACAAAGCTTTCTGGGATTGACAAGTTATTTCAGAAAATTCATTCCACAATACTCAAAAATCGCAAAACCTTTAAGCGATATGCTGAAAAAAGATGTTAAATTTAAGTTTGAAACAAAAGAAAAAGAAGCATTCGAAAATTTAAAAAACTTACTAACTGTTTCACCAATTTTAAAAATTTTTAGTTATGACGATTACACCGAACTTCACACCGATGCGAGTAAGCACGGAATAGCAGCTGTTCTATTGCAACGTGATCCTAATGATGGCGAATTGCATCCTGTTCATTATGCAAGTAGAAAGACAACAGAAGCGCAACAGAAATGGTGCAGCTATGAACTTGAAGTTTCGGCTGTAATAGAAGCTGTAAAGAAATTTAGAACGTATTTACTAGGCAAACACTTTAAGCTCGTTACAGACTGCAAAGCATTTACGATGACTTTAAAGAAAAAAGACCTTGTTACCAGAATTGCACGTTGGTCCCTATTACTAGAAGAGTTTCAGTTCGATGTGGAACACCGAGAAGGCTCAAAAATTAGACATGTAGACGCACTCAGCAGAAATCCAGTATCTTTTTGTGTTCAAGTTAACAAGACCATAGTAAATAGTTTGCAGGAAGCCCAAAAGAAAGATGAAAAATTAAATGCCATTGTTGAAGTTTTGAAAAATGGTCCATACAAAGATTTTAGCATACACCACGATATTCTGTGCAAAACTGTAAATGGAAAATTATTATATGTTGTACCGGACGGCATGAAAAACTTACTAGTTCGTACTGTTCACGAAGATGGTCATTTTTACCATGCTAAAATGAAAGAGAAAATTGAAGAACAATTTTACTTACCTGATTTAAAGAAAAGAATCGATTCCTGTTTAGCCAGCTGTATTCATTGCATCCTAGCTGAAAGAAAAAATGGAAAACCAGAATGTTTACTTAACCCTATTCCGAAGGGCGATAAACCATTGGAAACTTTTCATATCGATCACTTGGGTCCGATGAGCGCCACTAAGAAGGGATACCGATATATTCTAGCCGTTGTTGATGGTTTTTCAAAATTCTGCTGGTTATTTCCTACAAAAAGTATGAATGCAGATGAAACAATCAAGAAATGTGAAATCATTTCAAACATTTTCGGTTACCCGTCACGAATTATTACGGATCGAGGGGGAGCATTTATTTCTAACCAATTCCGTGAGTACTGTAAAGCGCATGGTACTAATCTTCACTTTATTTCAACAGGGGTACCAAGAGGTAATGGTCAGGTAGAGCGATTGCATACAACAACAATCGCAGTGTTAACCAAGTTATCATTAAAAAAACCAGAAAAATGGTATAGCCACGTAACCGATGTTCAAAGAATCTTGAATAACTCATTTCATCGGGCCATACAGACGACGCCATTTGAATTAATGTTTGGAACCAAAATGAAAACGCAACAAGATATGAATATTATGCAGTTAGTTGAAGAAGCTTGGGTTGAACAATTTCAAAACGAAAGAATTGAACTAAGAGAACAGGCAAAGAAGGATATAGCGAAAATACAAGCTGAAAATAAAAGGAATTTTGATCTAAATAGAAAAGTAGCTACAAAATATAAGGTTGGCGAATTGGTGGCAATCGAGCGATCACAATTTGGTGTTGGTTTAAAAATACGACAAAAGTTTTTAGGTCCTTATCGCGTAATAGCATATAAAGGTTTTGATCGATACACCGTTGAAAAGGAAGGTGATCACGAAGGGCCCCAAAAAACTGAATGTAGCGCAGACAAAATGAAATTTTGGGTACAAAATGAAAGTGATATAGATGAAGAATACGATTCAGAATAATTCGAGGCGAATTTTCATGTAGGACGGCCGAATGTGGGCGCTAAAAACTGACACACTCTGTTTTTAATTCACCATACATTTTTTTTCATTTCATTATACGTATTGCATTTCATATTTTGTCTCATTATTTTGATAACTCTCTTGTTTTCTATACAAACAATTAGAAATTAAATTTGGAGTCTTTGTACATCATATTGAATTGGCTCTCCAATAATTTTGAAACAGTTAGAATATGTGTAGAGATTTTTATAAAGAAATTATTAAAAGAAAAAATGATTTTGCTTCTTTCTTTTTCTGAACGTGGACGTAGAGCAGAACACATCAATTTCAATTTTTATTGTCGTGAGCGAATCAATATTAACTTTAATTTTGTTTAATTTTTTTTTATGAAGTAAAGAATAATTAGTATAGCTAATAATAGCATTATAGCTATAAATAATATTGTAAAATAAAAAATATATATATTAAACATTCTACTTTAAATTAATTATTTTATTTTTGTACAATCAAAATTGCTAAATCCCACATGTATGTATGTATGAATATATGTGTGTATGTATATATGAATGGATTAGAATTGAAGATTTTGAAATTTTTCGTTCCAACATATGAACGTATGTACATATGAATGTATTAGAATCGAAAATTAAAAAAAGAAACAAAAACAAAATAATAATTTATGTATGTAAAAATATATGTATGTATGTATATATGAATACATGTGTGTATGTATGTATGTATATATGAATGGATTAGAATTGAAGATTTTAAAATTTTTCGTTCCAACATATGAACGTATGTACATATGAATGAATTAGAATCGAAAATTTTGAAATTTTGCTGTTGGAAAAATTAGAAATAAAATTATTAACACAAACACACGTTATTATGAATGTATACCTAGTTTTTTTAAAACTGCGGGTGAACATATAGAAATAAATTTCACAAATAAAGAAAAGGTTTAGGTTAAAATAAAATAATAATTGTATTCAAATATATATATGTACATATGAATGTAATTTTTTTAAATAAAGAAAAGGTTTAGGCAAAAACAAAATAATAATTTTATTCAAATATATGTATGTATATATAAATGTATTAAAATTTAGCATTTTACAGTTTTCCGTTTGGAACAATAAAAATAAAATTCTAACTACATACGTACATACATATATTCTGTATGTACATATATTTTTTTAAAGCTTGCTGACGAAACGTAATGTTCAAAACAATAACAAATGAAATATTAATATTCAGATGTCACAAAACATCTGATGTCTGATAAAAGCTGACATTTATTTACGTTAAAATTAATTCGTTTATCCGCAACAAAAATATGTGAGATCATTATATTTTCAAATATTATTTATTTCTCGGTTTGTGTTTCTAATAATAAAAATAACGTAAAACGTATCATTTATTTCTTGGTTTGTGTTTCTAATTATAAAAAGTATAAAAGAAAAACGTGCTTTTGTTATACAAAAATTTTTTCAGAAAATCTTAAAATAGAGCTATTTCGGGGCTAAAAAGTTCCAATGTCAGATTTTTCTGGTACCCTAGAGGCAAAACTCTACCTAATGCCTTTTGTCCCATGTCTCTAGCCCTTCTAGAAGTACCCGTACTTTTTACCACCTGAGAAGTACCTATATATAGGATGGTTTTTGAAGAGTTATACGAAATATGAATACAATACAGAATTATAAAAGGAAATTCAAGGTACTGCGTAGCCTAGTGGTTAGCGTGGTAGTCTCATAGCCAGAAGGTTATTGGATCAATGCTTGCCTGGATGTTGTCGTGTTTTTATTTTTTTGGATTATTTTAAAAATTTTTTTTTATTTTGTTTAAATTTTGTGTTTTATTTTTTTTTAATATATAACAAATAAATGTTATTATAAAAGTTTAAAGAAAATTTCCAAAAGAATATTTTTATAATAGTTTGGAAAAATTCGCAAAAATTTTAAGTACATAAATATGTATGTATGTATACTTTTTTTTAAAACTTCCTGAGTAATTTTTTTTAAGCTTTCTATATGAATTCAATAATATTCAAAACTGTAGAATATATAGAAATAAATTTTAAACGCATAATTATTAAATCATGGGAGTAAACATACAAAAATTAATTTTTCAAATAAAGAAAAGATTTAGTCAAAAACAAAATAATAATTTTATTCATATATATATATGTATGTATGTATGAATATATGTATGTATGTATATATGAATGGATTAGAATTGAAGATTTTAAAATTTTTCGTTCCAACATATGAACGTATGTACATATGAATGTATTAGAATCGAAAATTTTAAAATTTTGCTGTTGGAAAAATTAGAAATAAAATTATAAATGCAAACATACATAATTATGAATGGATACCTGTTTTTTTTAAACTGTGGGTGAACATATAGGATTGAATTTTCCAAATAAAGAAAAGGTTTAGTCAAAAACAAAATAATAATTTATGTATGTAAAAATATATGTATGTATGTATATATGAATATATGTGTGTATGTATATATGAATGGATTAGAATTGAAGATTTTAAAATTTTTCGTTCCAACATATGAACGTATGTACATATGAATGTATTAGAATCGAAAATTTTGAAATTTTGCTGTTGGGAAAATTAGAAATAAAATTATAAATGCAAACATACATAATTATGAATGGATACCTGTTTTTTTTAAACTGTGGGTAAACATATAGGATTGAATTTTAAACATAAAGAAAAGGTTTAGTCAAAAACAAAATAATAATTTATGTATGTAAAAATATATGTATGTATGTGGGCGCTAAAAACTGACACAATCTGTTTTTAATTCACCATACATTTTTTTTTTATTTCATTATACTTATTGCATTTCATATTTTGTCTCATTATTTTGATAACTCTCTTGTTTTCTATACAAACAATTAGAAATTAAATTTGGAGTCTTTGTACATCATATTGAATTGGCTCTCCAATAATTTTGAAACAGTTAGAATATGTGTAGAGATTTTTATAAAGAAATCATTAGAAGAAAAATGATTGTGCTTCTTTCCCTTCTGAACGTGGACGTAGAGCAGAACACATCAATTTCAATTTTTATTGTCGTGAGCGAATCAATATTAACTTTAATTTTGTTTAATTTTTTTTTATGAAGTAAAGAATAATTAGTTTAGCTAATAATAGCATTATAGCTATAAATAATATTGTAAAATAAAAAATATATATATTAAACATTCTACTATAAATTAATTATTTTATTTTTGTACAATCAAAATTGCTAAATCCCACATATGGGGGCTCAACCGGGATCAAGCTTTAAAATTGTGCTAAAATATATGAATTAATTAATATAACTTTAAACTTAAATCGTGAATTTCTACTTCAAAAGAATAATCAAATTTATAAGCTATTGGGTCGTGAAAACGTGGATGTACAGTGCTGGTAAAAATAAAATCTGGAACTATAAAATAGAAAACAATATTATGATGCTGAAAAGACAACACGTGGATGATGTTATTAATTACTAAAAAATAAGGAAAGAAACGTGAATAAGAAAAAAGTTTTTTTTAAACTCTGTTGAAGTAAAGGGTAAATGACTTAATTAAATCTTAATATTACCACGTGGTAAATTTTAAACGAAGGCCAAGGCGGTTTATGTGAGGTTGAAATTTTATTTTTTTATCGTTATAATTTTTTTTATATATAATTTCTTTGAGATAAATTAATTGAAGTATGGGATCAAGACGTAGACTCAGTCGTCAAAGCAGTAATCGACCGATACATGTTGAAGGCATTCATGAATCAACACATTTTGAAGATGAGTCGAGGATTAAATTTAGTTTCACAGACTTCGAAATGTTAATAAGAAAATTCAGTGGCAATGAAACAATGAGTGTGCGTAAATGGTTTACTGAATTTGAGCAGTATGCAAATACTTTCCATCTTAACGATTTACAGCGTTATATTTTATGCAAAAGGTCTCTGGAGGGAGCAGCAAAGTTATATGTAGATTGTGAGGCAAAACCGCTTTCATATAGTGTAATAAAACAAACACTACTTGAGGAATTTTCGCCTAAGATTTGTAGTGCAGAAATTCATAAACAGCTGCAAATGAGGAAAAAGAATACTAATGAAACATTTCATGAATACCTTTACAAAATGATAGATATTGCTTCTCAAATTGAAATTGATGAACTGTCTGTAATTAGCTACGTTATTAATGGCATAAACGACACACCCAGTAACAAAACGATTTTAACAAAGCCAGTAACAAAACGAAAGCGCGAACTTTCACCGAACTAAAGGAGAAATTAAATACATATCAAAAAATCAAAAATGATGTTAGCAAGCACAGCAATTTTAAACATGTTGAAGTCAAGAAAACAGATGTTGTTAGAAACCGTACCAGCAGACCGATAAAATACTGTTTTAATTGTGGCTCGTCTTCACATGAGTTTCATACCTGTCCAGAAAAGGAACGCGGCCCTAAATGCTTTGAATGCAACCAGTTCGGGCACAAAAAACCAAATTGTCCTAATAGAAAGCAAATAAGTATAAGTACCCAAATTGCAACAGTAAACAATTCCTGTATTTACGTAAAAGCAAATGGTGTTTTGTTTGAAAGTTTGGTTGATACTGGCAGTGATATTTGTCTAATAAAAAATTCTTGTTTAAAGTTAATTAATCCTTTATCTATTTTTAGAAACACCTTCCTTTCTATATCCGGTTTAGGAGCTACTGTTGTTTCTAAAGGATATTGCAAGCTTGATTTGGAAATAAATCAAGATATTTACGTTGACGTAGATGTTCACATAGTCGATGATAACTGCATGAAGATGCCTATCATATTAGGAATGAATTTATTGCGTCAAGCTATGGTAAATATTGATGGAGGTGCCATATCAGTTAAAAAGAAAAATGCACTTAGAACGGAATCTAAAAAAGAAGAAAATTTAGAATGCTTTCTAGCAGATATAAAAATTAATACTGAACCTGATTACGCTGACCTTCCCGGATTAAGCAACCTGAAAAAAGAAATTGTTACTAAAATAATTACTATGATCGAAAATTACTCACCCAGAATGTTGAAAGAATCACCAATCCAAATGAAAATTATTCCGCTTGATAATAAACCTGTACATCAATCTCCTAGACGATTTCCACCAGTAGAACAAAAAATTATTGATGAACAAATTAATGAATGGCTGAAGACTGGTATCATTGTTGAAAGCTCTTCTGATTATGCTAGTCCTGTGGTTCTAGTAATGAAAAAAGATGGTACACATAGACTCTGTGTGGATTTTAGAGCAGTAAATAAAAGAATTCACAAGGATCATTATCCTCTGCCAGTAATAGACGATCAGATAGACAAGCTTCAAGGTGCTAAGATTTTCACGACGCTAGATTTGGAGAACGGTTTCTTCCACGTGACATTAGAAAACAATAGTAGAAAGTACACTGCATTTGTCACACAACGGGGACAATATGAATTTTTACGAGTCCCATTTGGATTATGCAATTCCCCTAGCGTGTTTCAAAGATTTGTCAATTTTGTTTTTAAAGATTTAATTATCAAAAATATTGTGATAACTTATATTGACGATCTTATCATTCCAGCAAACTCAGTAAATGAATCTATTGACCGTTTGAGAATGGTATTAGATGTTGCATCCCAGAATGGTTTAAAAATAAAATGGATAAAATGTCAATTTCTTCAATCCGAAGTTGAATACCTTGGTCACATTATAAAACACGGGACTGTATCACCATCAACTTCAAAAACCAGAGCTGTGCGAAACTTTCCTGAGCCAACAACGACAAAACAACTGCAAAGCTTTCTGGGATTGACAAGTTATTTCAGAAAATTCATTCCACAATACTCAAAAATCGCAAAACCTTTAAGCGATATGCTGAAAAAAGATGTTAAATTTAAGTTCGAAACAAAAGAAAAAGAAGCATTCGAAAATTTAAAAAACTTACTAACTGTTTCACCAATTTTAAAAATTTTTAGTTATGACGATTACACCGAACTTCACACCGATGCGAGTAAGCACGGAATAGCAGCTGTTCTATTGCAACGTGACCTTGATGATGGCAAATTGCATCCTGTTCATTATGCAAGTAGAAAGACAACAGAAGCGCAACAGAAATGGTGCAGCTATGAACTTGAAGTTTTGGCTGTAATAGAAGCTGTACAGAAATTTAGAACGTATTTACTCGGCAAACACTTTAAGCTCGTTACAGACTGCAAAGCATTTACGATGACTTTAAAGAAAAAAGATCTTGTTACCAGAATAGCACGTTGGTCCCTATTACTAGAAGAGTTTCAGTTCGATGTGGAACACCGAGAAGGCTCAAAAATTAGACATGTAGACGCACTCAGCAGAAATCCAGTATCTTTTTGTGTTCAAGTTAACAAGACCATAATAAGTAGTTTGCAGGAAGCCCAAAAGAAAGATGAAAAATTAAATGCCATTGTTGAAGTTTTGAAAAATGGTCCATATTGTACCGGACGGCATGAAAAACTTACTAGTTCGTACTGTTCACAAAGATGGTCATTTTCACCATGCTAAAATGAAAAAGAAAATTGAAGAACAATTTTACTTACCTGATTTAAAGAAAAGAATCGATTCCTGTTTAGCCAGCTGTATTTACTGCATCCTAGCTGAAAGAAAAAATGGAAAACCAGAATGTTTACTTAACCCTATTCCGAAGGGCGATAAACCATTGGAAACTTTTCATATCGATCACTTGGGTCCGATGAGCGCCACTATTAAGGGATACAGATATATTCTACTCGTTGTTGATGGTTTTTCAAAATTCTGCTGGTTATTTCCTACAAAAAGTATGAATGCAGATGAAACAATCAAGAAATGTGAAATCATTTCAAACATTTTCGGTTACCCGTCACGAATTATTACGGATCGAGGGGGAGCATTTATTTCTAACCAATTCCGTGAGTACTGTAAAGCGCATGGTACTAATCTTCACTTTATTTCAACAGGGGTACCAAAAGGTAATGGTCAGGTAGAGCGACTGCATACAACAACAATCGCAGTGTTAACCAAGTTATCATTAAAAAAACCAGAAAAATGGTATAGCCACGTAACCGATGTTCAAAGAATCTTGAATAACTCATTTCATCGGGTCATACAGACGACGCCATTTGAATTAATGTTTGGAACCAAAATGAAAACGCAACAGGATATGAATATTATGCAGTTAGTTGAAGAAGCTTGGGTTGAACAATTTCAAAACGAAAGAATTGAACTAAGAGAACAGGCAAAAAAGGATATAGCAAAAATACAAGCTGAAAATAAAAGGAATTTTGATCTAAATAGAAAAGTAGCTACAAAATATAAGGTTGGCGAATTGGTGGCAATCGAGCGATCACAATTTGGTGTTGGTTTAAAAATACGACAAAAGTTTTTAGGTCCTTATCGCGTAATAGCATATAAAGGTTTTGATCGATACACCGTTGAAAAGGAAGGTGATCACGAAGGGCCCCATAAAACTGAATATAGCGCAGACAAAATGAAATTTTGGGTACAAAATGAAAGTGATATAGATGAAGAATACGATTCAGAATAATTCGAGGCGAATTTTCATGTAGGACGGCCGAATGTGGGCGCTAAAAACTGACACACTCTGTTTTTAACTCACCATACATTTTTTTTTTATTTCATTATACTTATTGCATTTCATATTTTGTCTCATTATTTTGATAACTCTCTTGTTTTCTATACAAACAATTAGAAATTAAATTTGGAGTCTTTGTACATCATATTGAATTGGCTCTCCAATAATTTTGAAACAGTTAGAATATGTGTAGAGATTTTTATAAAGAAATTATTAAAAGAAGAAATGATTGTGCTTCTTTCCTTTCTGAACGTGGACGTAGAGCAGAACACATCAATTTCAATTTTTATTGTCGTGAGCGAATCAATATTAACTTTAATTTTGTTTAATTTTTTTTTATGAAGTAAAGAATAATTAGTTTAGCTAATAATAGCATTATAGCTATAAATAATATTGTAAAATAAAAAATATATATATTAAACATTCTACTATAAATTAATTATTTTATTTTTGTACAATCAAAATTGCTAAATCCCACATGTATGTATATATGAATATATGTATATATGAATGGATTAGAATTTAGCATTTTACAGGTTTTCGCTCGAACAACAAAAGTAAAATTTTAGGAAAATACATACGTACATAAATTGTGTATGTATATTTTTTTAAAGCTTGCTGACGAAACATAATATTCAAAACAATAACAAATGAAGCATTAATATTCAGTTGCCACAAAACATCTGATGTATTTTATAAAATCTGACATTTATTTAAGTTTATTTCGATTTTTCGAACTTAAAATATATGTGAGATCATTGTATTTTCGAATATTATTTATTTCTCGTTCTCGGTTTGTGTTACTAATAATAAAAAGTTTTATTTCATTTGCTGGTTTGCGTTTCTAGTAATATAAAGTATAAAAGAAAAAGGCGCTTTTGTTATACAAAATTTTTTCAGAAAATCTTAAAATAGAGCTATTTCGGGGCTAAAAAGTTCCAATGTCAGATTTTCCTGGGACCCTAGATTCAAAACTCTATCTAATGCAATTATGTACTTAAAAAATTTTAAGTACATAAATATGTATGTATGTATATTTTTTTCAAAGCTTCCTGAGCAATTTTTTTTAAGCTTTCTGTATGAATTTAATAATATTCAAAACTGTAGAATATATAAAAATAAATTTTAAACGCATAATTATTATATCATGGGGGTAAACTTACAAAAATTAATTTCTCAAATAAAAAAAAGGTTTAGTAAAAAACAAAAATATCTGATGTGGTCAGCACATAACCGACCGCATTGTGTATTGTCTAGTTAAATGAAAGTGTTACAGAATATTATAAAAATGTCTGTTAAATACTTCTTTCCAATTTTTAGGACATTAGTAAGCTTATAGTTAACATACTTAGAAAAATATAAATTTGGCTCCTAGTAGAGTTTCGCTTTGTGCTACCCGAACTCCCTGAAATGCTCGCCAGTTAGTTTCGGTAACAACCAGAACTCAAATATCAAATTTCAAGAAATTCCATCAATTTGTTCTGTAGATATGGTGAAAAATGTAAAATCGGCCCGCAAATCAGTTCTCGAGCCCTGATCTTTCCAAAAAAGTTATATGTTCATTGCTTTAATATGAGGAATTCATATATTAAATTTCAATGAAATCGGTTGATTATTTCTCTTGATATACACAAAAGTGTATGTTTTTCCCGTAGTAAACGTCTAGTTGCCGATGCTTGATCTTTCCAAAAAATTTACATGTTCATTGTTTTAATACGGGGAATTCATATATTGAATTTCAATGAAATCGGTTGATTATTTCTCTTTATATACATACACAAAAATGTATATTTGGCCCGTAGTAAACGCCCAGTTGCTGATGCCTGATTTCTTCCAAAAGTTAGGAATTTTTGCGTATGATCGAACAAAGCTTATATACTTTCTTCAAAATGGTGAAAAATGTAAAATCGGCCCGCAAATCCGTTTTCGAGCCCTGATCTTTCCAAAAAATTTATATGTTCATTGTTTTAATACGAGGAGTTCATAAATTAAATTTCAATGAAATCGGTTGATTATTTCTCTTTATATACACAAAAATGTATATTTGGCCTGTAGTAAACGTCTAGTTGCCGATGCCTGATTTCTTCCAAATACGAATTTTTGCGGACGGTCGAGCTGAGCTTATATATAAAATTTCAAGTAAATCGGTTGAATATTTTCTTCAAAATGTTCAAAAATGTAAAACAGGCCCGCTAAAAAGTGCAGTTCCCGAGGCCTGATATATACCAAAAGATCCGTGAAAATCTTAAAATAGAGCTATTTCGGGCCTAAAAAGTTCCAATGTCAGATTTTTCTGGGACCCTAGAGGCAAAACTCTATCTAATGCCCATTGTCTCATGTCTCTAGCCCTTCTAGAAGTGCCCGTACTTTTTACCACCTGAGAAGTAGCTATATATATATAATGTAAAATAGGATGGTTTTTGAAGAGTTATACGAAATATGAATAAAATATAGAATTATAAAGGAAAATTCAAGGTACTGCGTAGCCTAGTGGTTAGCGTGGTAGTCTCATATTCAGAAGGTTATTGGATGAATGCTTGCCTGGATGTTGTCGTGTTTTTATTTTTTTGGATTATTTTAAAAATTTTCTTTTTATTTTGTTTAAATTTTGTGTTTTATTTTTTTTTTAATATATAACAGATAAATGTTATTATAAAAGTTTAAAGAAAATTTCCAAAAAAATATTCTTATAATAGTTTTGAAAAATTCGCAAAAATTTTAAGTACATAAATATGTATGTATGTATGTATACTTTTTTTTAAAGTTTCCTGAGTAATTTTTTTTAAGCTTTCTATATGAATTTAATAATATTCAAAACTGTAGAATATATAGAAAAAAATTTTAAACGCATAATTATTAAATCATGGGAGTAAACATACAAAAATTAATTTTTCAAATAAAGAAAAGGTTTAGTCAAAAACAAAATAATAATTTATGTATGTAAAAATATATGTATGTATGAATATATGAATATATGTGTGTATGTATATATGAATGGATTAGAATTGAAGATTTTAAAATTTTTCGTTCCAACATATGAACGTATGTACATATGAATGTATTAGAATCGAAAATTAAAATCTATCTAATGCCCTTTGTCCCATGTCTCTAGCCCTTCTAGAAGTACCCGTACTTTTTACCACCTGAGAAGTAGCTATATATATATAATAATGTAAAATAGGATGGTTTTTGAAGAGTTATACGAAATCTATATTATATTTTACAAGATTTTTCCAGTTCATGAACAGGTATACATATAATCTAATAAATAACAAAAACAAAAAAATGAAAATAGCAAAAGAGAATACTGGGTAGAAACATTACTCAATTGATTATACATACTGTAAAGCAAAAACAAAAAATGAAAAGCGAAAAGCGAAAGAGAATAAATAAAGAGTAGTAATATTTTTTTTGTTTTTTTGCTTTACTACCATAAACAAAAATAAAAAGCAAAAGGAAGCGAAATATTTTAAATGAGTTAAGTAAGAGTAAAATAATTTTTTGTTGTTGTATTTAGCATGGAATGGAATTAAAAAAAATAAAACTAAAAATTGTGAGAGATATAAGAACACGAATAACGTTACGTTACGTACTAAGGCAATTATTCTTCGTGTGCTTGCGAAATTTCAATTGAGGAAGTAGCCAAGCCAGGTCTGTATAAAGAAAAGAGACATTGATTTTTTATTAGTTCACATTCACTTTGGTTTTAAAGTTTAGCGTGAAAGGTACTATTTCCTTTCATTTTAATTTTGTTCGGCATCAGTTCCCCATCCGTCTTGCATATGCCATGACTATAAATAAGTCCCAAGGGCAAACTTTTGAAAAGGTTGGCCCCTATCTCCCCCAGCCGTGCTTTTCGCATGGGCAATTATACACAGCATGTTCAAGAGCCATAGACTCCAATTCTTTAAAAATTCAAGTCAAAGATACGGTTCGTCAGGGAAAAATCGATGATGGAAATATTTTAACAGATAACATTGTTTATAAGGAAATTTTTCGTTCTTAATTGTTAACTAATTCTTAAATTGAATTTTAATCATATCTATGTAATTAACAGTGCCACATATTACATCTTAAAATTTATTAAATTAAAAATATTTCCATTACTTTTATTTATCATTAATCCTCAAACCAATATGATATTTATGCATATACAAGTATATACCTGCATATGTATGCCATAATATGTACAAATTTTTCTAAACTTATTTTAAAATTGATTGCCACAATCCTGTTTTTACAACAGATAATGCTGCTTATAAGCAAACCACAGGCGCCCCTAGTATGAATAAAATATAGAATTATAAAGGAAAATTCAAGGTACTGCGTAGCATAGTGGTTAGCGTGGTAGTCTCATAGTCAAAAGGTTATTGGATCAATGCTTGCCTGGATGTTGTCGTGTTTTTATTTTTTTGGATTATTTTAAAAATTTTTTTTTTATTTTGTTTAAATTTTGTGTTTTATTTTTTTTTAATATATGACAGACAAATATTATTATAAAAGTTTAAAGAAAATTTCCAAAAAAATATTCTTATAATAGTTTGGAAAAATTCGCAAAAATTTTAAGTACATAAATATGTATGTATGTATACTTTTTTTTAAAGCTTCCTGAGCAATTTTTTTTAAGCTTTCTATATGAATTTAATAATATTCAAAACTGTAGAATATATAGAAATAAATTTTAAACGCATAATTATTATATCATGGGGGTAAACTTACAAAAATTAATTTCTCAAATAAAGAAAAGGTTTAGTCAAAAACAAAATAATAATTTATGTATGTAAAAATATATGTATGTATGTATATATGAATATATGTGTGTATGTACATATGAATGTATTACAATCGAAAATTTTGAAATTTTGCTGTTGGAAAAATTAGAAATAAAATTATAAATGCAAACATACATAATTATGAATGGATACCTGTTTTTTTTAAACTGTAGGTAAATATGTAGGTTTGAATTTTAAACATAAAGAAAAGGTTTAAAGAAAAACAAAATAATAATTTATGTATGTAAAAATATATGTATGTATGTATATATGAATATATGTATGTATGTATATATGAATGGATTGGAATTTAGCATTTTACAGGTTTTCGCTCGAACAATAAAAATAAAATTTTAGGTAGATACATACGTACATAAATTGTGTATGTATATTTTTTTTAAGCTTGCTGACGAAACATAATATTTAAAACAATAACAAATGAAATATTAATATTCAGATGTCACAAAACATCTGATGTCTGATAAAAGCTGACATTTATTTACGTTAAGATTAATTCGTTTATCCGAAACAAAAATATGTGAGATCATTATATTTTCAAATATTATTTATCTCTCGGTTTGTGTTTCTAATAGTAAAAATAACGTAAAACGTATCATTTATTTCTTGGTTTGTGTTTCTAATTATAAAAAGTATAAAAGAAAAACGTGCTTTTGTTATACAAAAACTTTTTAAGAAAATCTAAAAATAGAGCTATTTCGGGGATAAAATGTTCCAATATCAGATTTTTCTGGGACCCTAGAGGCAAAACTCTATCTAATGCCCTTTGTCCCATGTCTCTAGCCCTTCTAGAACAACCCGTACTTCTTACCACCTGAGAAGTAGCTATATATATATAATGTAAAATAGGATGGTTTTTGAAGAGTTATACGAAATATGAATAAAATATAGAATTATAAAGGAAAATTCAAGGTACTGCGTAGCCTAGTGGTTAGCGTGGTAGTCTCATAGCCAGAAGGTTATTGGATCCAATGCTTGCCTGGATGTTGTCGTGTTTTTATTTTTTTGGATTTAAAAATTTTTTTTTTATTTTGTTTAAATTTTGTGTTTTATTTTTTTTTAATATATAACAGATAAATGTTATTATAAAAGTTTAAAGAAAATTTCCAAAAAAATGTTCTTATAATAGTATGGAAAAATTCGCAAAAATTTTAAGCACATAAATATGTATGTATGTATATTTTTTTTTAAAGCTTCCTGGGTAATTTTTTTTAAGCTTTCTATATGAATTCAATAATATTCAAAACTGTAGAATATATAGAAATAAATTTTAAACGCATAATTATTAAATCATGGAAGTAAACATACAAAAATGAATTTTTCAAATAAAGAAAAGGTTTAGTCAAAAACAAAATAATAATTTTATTCATATATATGTATGTATGTATATATGTATGAATATATGTATGTATGTGTATATGAATGGATTACAATTGAAGATTTTAAAATTTTTCGTTCCAACATATGAACGTATGTACATATGAATGTATTAGAATCGAAAATTTTGAAATTTTGCTGTTGGAAAAATTAGAAATAAAATTATAAATGCAAACATACATAATTATGAATGGATACCTGTTTTTTTAAACTGTGGGTAAACATATAGGATTGAATTTAAAACATAAAGAAAAGGTTTAGTCAAAAACAAAATAGTAATTTATGTATGTAAAAATATATGTATATATGCATATATGAATATATGTGTGTATGTATATATGAATGGATTAGAATTGAAGATTTTAAAATTTTTCGTTAAAACATATGAACGTATGTACATATGAATGTATTAGAATCGAAAATTTTGAAATTTTGCTGTTGAAAAAATTAGAAATAAAATTATAAATGCAAACATACATAATTATGAATGGATACCTGTTTTTTTAAACTGTGGGTAAACATATAGGATTGAATTTTAAACATAAAGAAAAGGTTTAGTCAAAAACAAAATAATAATTTAAGTATGTAAAAATATATGTATATATGTATATATGAATATATGTGTGTATATATATATGAATGGATTAGAATTGAAGATTTTAAAATTTTTCGTTCCAACATATGAACGTATGTACATATGAATGTATTACAATCGAAAATTTTGAAATTTTGCTGTTGGAAAAATTAGAAATAAAATTATAAATGCAAACATACATTATTATGAATGTATACCTGTTTTTTTTAAACTGTAGGTAAACATATAGGTTTGAATTTTAAACATAAAGAAAAGAATTAAAGAAAAACAAAATAATAATTTATGTATGTAAAAATATATGTATGTGTGTATATATGAATATATGTATGTATGTATATATGAATGGATTGGAATTTAGCATTTTACAGGTTTTCGCTCGAACAATAAAAATAAAATTTTAGGTAGATACATACGTACATAAATTGTGTATGTATATTTTTTTTAAGCTTGCTGACGAAACATAATATTCAAAACAATAACAAATGAAATATTAATATTCAGATGTCACAAAACATCTGATGTCTGATAAAAGCTGACATTTATTTACGTTAAGATTAATTCGTTTATCCGAAACAAAAATGTATGAGATTATTATATTTTCAAATATTATTTATTTCTCGGTTTGTGTTTCTAATAATAAAAATAACGTAAAACGTATCATTTATTTCTTGGTTTGTGTTTCTAATTATAAAAAGTATAAAAGAAAAACGTGCTTTTGTTATACAAAAATTTTTTCAGAAAATCTTAAAATAGAGCTATTTCGGGGCTAAAAAGTTCCAATGTCAGATTTTTCTGGGACCCTAGAGGCAAAACTCTATCTAATGCCCTTTGTCCCATGTCTCTAGCCCTTCTAGAAGTACCCGTACTTTTTACCACCTGAGAAGTAGCTATATATATATATAATGTAAAATAGGATGGTTTTTGATGAGTTATACGAAATATGAATAAAATATAGAATTATAAAGGAAAATTCAAGGTACTGCGTAACCTAGTGGTTAGCGTGGTAGTCTCATAGCCAGAAGGTTATTGGATCCAATGCTTGCCTGGATGTTGTCGTGTTTTTATTTTTTTGGATTTAAAAATTTTTTTTTATTTTGTTAAAATTTTTTGTTTAATTTTTTTTACCGACCGTATTGTGTAAACAATAGGTAGGTTATGTGATGGCAACAAATTTTGCATATCGAGTTTTCGGTGGGAACGTACTTCTCCATAGTAGGGAAGTGTAAATAAACTATTTTTAGCAACCTGTCGGTCTGTCGGTCTGTCGGTCTGACGGTCTGTCCGTCTGTTGGTCTGTCGGTCTGTCGGTCTGTGTGTGCAAGCGTGTATCTCAAGTTCGGCTGAACCGATTTTGATGAATTTTTATATGTAAGTTTGTTTCCACCATGGCACGGATCGATCAACTTTTGGTATATATCAGGCCTCGGGAACTGCACTTTTTAGCGGACCTGTTTTACATTTTTGAACATTTTGAAAAACATCTTCAACCGATTTACTTGAAATTTTATATATAAGCTAACCTGTACCGTCCGCAAAAATTCGTATGTTTTGGAAGAAATCAGGCATCGGCAACTAGACGTTTACTATTGGCCAAACATACACTTTTGTGTATATAAAGAGAAATAATCAACCGATTTCATTGAAATTTAATATATGAATTCCTCATATTAAAGCAATGAACATACAACTTTTTTGGAAAGATCAGGGCTCGAGAACTGATTTGCGGGCCGATTTTACATTTTTCACCATATCCACAGAACAAATTGATGGAATTTCTTGAAATTTGATATTTGAGTTCTGGTTGTTACCGAAACTAACTGGCGAGTATTTCAGGGAATTCGGGTAGCACAAAGTAAAACTCTACTAAGAGCCAAATTTACATTTTTCTAAGTATGTTAACTATAAGCTTACTAATGTCCTAAAAATTGGAAAGAAGTATTTAACAGACATTTTTATAAAATTCTGTAGCACTTTCATTTAACTAGACAATACACAATGCGGTCGGTTATGTGCTGACCACATCAGATTTTTTTAATATATAACAGATAAATATTATTATAAAAATTTAAAGAAAATTTCCAAAAAAAAAATTGTTACAATAGTTAAGTACATAAATATGTATGTATACATTTTTTTAAAGCTTCCTAACTAATTTTTTTAAGCTTTCTATATGAATTGAATAATATTCAAATTTGTGGTTTGGCATATAGAAACACATAATTATTAAATCATGGGGGAAACATAAGAAATAAATTTTTCAAATAAAGAAAAGGTTTAGGCATAAATAAAATAATAATTTTATTCAAATATATGTATGTACATATGAATGTATTAAAATTTAGCATTTTATAGTTTTTCGTTTGGAACAATAATAATAAAATTCTAACTACATACGTACATATATTCTGTATGTATATTTTTTTAAAGCTTGCTGACGAAACGTAATGTTCAAAACAACAACAAATGAAATATTGATATTCAGATGCCACAAAACATCTGATGTCTGATAAAAGCTGACATTTATTTACATAAAATTTTTTGTTCAAAAAAATTTGAAATAAAATTTTAAGCAAAAACGTACATAATTATGAATGTATACCTATTTTTTTAAAACTGCGGGTGAACATATAGAAATAAATTTCTCAAATAAAGAAAAGGTTTAGGTTAAAATAAAATAATTATTGTATTCAAATATATATATGTACATATGAATGTATTTTTTTTAAATAAAGAAAAGGTTTAGGCAAAAACAAAATAATGATTTTATTCAAATATATGTATGTATATATAAATGTATTAAAATTTAGCATTTTATAGTTTTCCGTTTGGAACAATAAAAATAAAATTCTAACTACATACGTACATACATATATTCTGTATGTTCATATATTTTTTTAAAGCTTGCTGACGAAACGTAATGTTCAAAACAATAACAAATGAAATATTAATATTCAGATGTCACAAAACATCTGATGTCTGATAAAAGCTGACATTTATTTACGTTAAGATTAATTCGTTTATCCGAACCAAAAATATGTGAGATCATTATATTTTCAAATATTATTTATTTTTCGGTTTGTGTTTCTAATAATAAAAATAACGTAAAACGTATCATTTATTTCTTGGTTTGTGTTTCTAATTATAAAAAGTATAAAAGAAAAACGTGCTTTTGTTATACAAAAATTTTTTCAGAAAATCTTAAAATAGAGCTATTTCTGGGCTAAAAAGTTCCAATATCAGATTTTTCTGGGACCCTAGAGGCAAAACTTTATCTAATGCCCTTTGTCCCGTATCTCTAGCCCTTCTAGAAGTACCCGTACCCTTTACCAGCTGAGAAGTAGCTACATATATATGTAATGTAAAATAGGATGGTTTTTGAAGAGTTATACGAAATATGAATAAAATATAGAATTATAAAGGAAAATTCAAGGAACTGTGTAGCCTAGCGGTTAGCGTGGTAGTCTCATAGCCAGAAGGTTATTGGATCAATGCTTGCCTGGATGTTGTCGTGTTTTTATTTTTTTGGATTATTTTAAAAATTTTTTTTTTTATTTTGTTTAAATTTTGTGTTTTATTTTTTTTTAATATATAAAAGATAAATGTTATTATAAAAGTTTAAAGAAAATTTCCAAAAAAATATGCTTATAATAGTTTGGAAAAATTCGCAAAAATTTTAAGTACATAAATATGTATGTATGTATATTTTTTTTTAAAGCTTCCTGAGTAATTTTTTTAAGCTTTCTATATGAATTTAATAATATTCAAAACTGTGGAATATATAGGAATAAATTTTAAACGCATAATTATTATATCATGGGGGTAAACTTACAAAAATTAATTTCTCAAATAAAGAAAAGGTTTAGTCAAAAACAAAATAATAATTTTATTCAAATATATTTATGTATGTATATAAATGTTTTAGAATTGAAGATTTTAAAATTTTTCTTTCCAACAAATGAACGTATGTACATATGAATGTATTAGAATCGAAAATCTTGAAATTTTGCTGTTGGAACATTTAGAAATAAAATTATTAATACAAACATACATAACTAGGGGCCCCCGTGGTTTGCTTATAAGCAGTAATATCTGTTGTAAAAACAGGATTGTGGCAATCAATTTTAAAATAAGTTTAGAAAAATTTGTACATATTATGGCATACATATGCAGGTATATACTTGTATATGCATAAATATCATATTGGTTTGAATACTAATGATAAATAAAAGTAATGGAAATATTTTTAATTTAATAAATTTTAAGATGTAATATGTGTCACTGTTAATTACATAGATATGATTAAAATTCAAATTAAGAATTAGTTAACAATTAAGAACGAAAAATTTCCTTCTAAACAACGTTATCTAGATAAGTACGTAACGTTATTCGTGTTCTTATATCTCTCACAATTTTTAGTTTTATTTTTTTTAATTCCATTCCATGTTAAATACAACAACAAAAAATTTTTTTACTCTTACTTAACTCATTTAAAATATTTCGCTTCCTTTTGCTTTTTATTTTTGTTTATGGTAGTAAAGCAAAAAAACAAAAAAAATATTACTACTCTTTTTTTACTCTCTTTCGCTTTTCGCTTTTCATTTTTTGTTTTTGTTTTACAGTATGTATAATCAATTGAGTAATGTATGTACCCAGTATTCTCTTTTGCTATTTTCATTTCTTTGTTTTTGTTATTTATTAGATTATATGTATACCTGTTCATGAACTGGAAAAATCTTAAAAAATATAATATAGATTATGAATGGTTTCCTGCTTTTTTAAAACTGTGGGTGAACATATAAGATTGAATTTTCCAAATAAAGAAAAGGTTTAGTCAAAAACAAAATAATAATTTTTTTCAAATATATGTATGTATGTATATATGAATATATGTATGTATGTATTTATGAATTTTTTAGAATTGAAGATTTTAAAATTTTTCGTTCCAACATATGAACGTATGTACATATGAATGTATTAGAATCGAAAATTTTGAAATTTTCTGTTGGAACAATTAGAAATAAAATTATTAATACAAACATGCATAATTATGAATGGATACCTGTTTTTTTAAAACTGTGGGTGAACATATAGGATTGAATTTTCCAAATAAAGAAAAGGTTTAGTCAAAAACAAAATAATAATTTTATTCAAATATATGTATGTACGTATATATGAATATATGTATGTATGTATATATCAATGGATTAGAATTTAACATTTTACAGTTTTTCGCTCGAACAATAAAAATAAAATTTTAGGTAGATATATACGTACATATATTGTGTGTGTATATTTTTTTAAAGCTTGCTGCCGAAACATAATATTCAAAACAATAACAAATGAAGCATTAATATTTTGTTGCCACAAATCATCTGATGTCTTTTATAAAATCTGGCATTTATTTAAGTTTATTTCAATTTTTCGAACTAAAATATATGTGAGGTCATTATGTTTTCGAATATTAATTTTTTCTCGTTCTCGGTTCGTGTGTCTAATAATAAAAAGTATTATTTCATTTGTTGGTTTGCATTTCTAGTAATATAAAGTATAAAAGAAAAAGGTGCTTTTGTTATACAAAAATTTCTTCAGAAAATCTTAAAATAGGGCTATTTTGGGGGCTAAAAAGTTCCAATGTCAGATTTTTCTGGGACCCTAGAGGCAAAGCCCTATCTAATGCCTTTTGTCCCATGTCTCTAGCCCTTCTAGAAGTACCCGTACTTTTTGCCTACCGAGAAGTAGCTATATATATATAACTAGTCGTGTGTGCTTGCATTGCAAGCCTTGCAAGTATGATGCCTGTAGTTTTGAAATTGTGTTCCATTCTGTGGCTGAGATATTTTAAGTTTACTTTATTTCTTCAAAAACACACCCATAATATACATATAGATATGTTTTTTCCTGATAAATAATAACATAAAACTTAAAACTTAAAATAAAAAAGTTCTGGGAAATAATTACGCAAAAATACATAATAAAACCAATAATTAGTTCCTTTGAAATCTAATACCTTTTGAGTAATTTATTTTAAAACTTCACTTTGAGTTATGTCGCATAAAATCTTAAAATACCTTTTACAATAAACACTTTAAGCCATAAATTATTGTTAATTATAAACTACAATTCATGCACGTATGTATTTGGAGTTTATAATACATTCGAATAAAACGTGTGACTGTAGAATGAGTTAACAACAATACTAACGTATATAGGGTAATACGTATTGCATACGATTTCTATGCGTATTTTTGACATTTTTGGCACCAAACTTTGTTAAAACATTTTCATACAGGTCTTTTACATGATTGCATATCAATGCTGTATCGATTACTTTCCGATTGTACCTTAGTATAATTGATTATACCTTTGTAGCAAATCGCAAAAAGAATACATATGTATATAAGTAAATGTGTATGGAATCGTACATGCTATAGATCTTATTAATTGTATGTATGTAATCATGGAATCGTACTATATGTAGATCTTATTAATTTTTTATTTTTTTGTTATAACTCACACTTATAGAATTTAACTTATTTCCAATATATATGCCATCAAAATTATATAAACATTACCCCCATAAAATGTAATACCATTTTGTAAAAAAATGGACCAAAGTATCTTTGTAGGGGTTGAAGGGGGAGGGGGAGGGCGGGTGGTCTTGCTTTTTCTGGGACCCTAGAGGCAAAACTCTATCTAATGCCCTTTATCCCATGTTTCTAGGCCTTCTAGAAGTACCCGTACTTCTTACCACCGGAGAAGTAGCTATATATATATATTGTAAAATAGGATGGTTTTTGAAGAGTTATACGAAATACGAATAATATATAGAATTATAAAGGAAAATTCAAGGTACTGCGTAGCCTAGTGGTTAGCGTGGTAGTCTTATAGCCAGAAGGTTATTGGATCAATGCTTGCCTGGATGTTGTCGTGTTTTTATTTTTTTGGATTATTTTAAAAATTGTTTTTTTATTTTGTTTAAATTTTGTGTTTTAGTTTTTTTAATATATAACAGATAAATGTTATTATAAAAGTTTAAAGAAAATTTCCAAAAAAATGTTCTTATAATAGTTTGAAAAAATTCACAAAAATTTTAAGTACATAAATATGTATGTATGTATATTTTTTTATAAAGCTTCCTGAGTAATTTTTTTTAAGCTTTCTATATGAATTTAATAATATTCAAAACTGTAATATTCTACAGTAGAAATAAATTTAAAACGCTTAATTATTAAATCATGGGAGTAAACATACAAAAATGAATTTTTCAAATAAAGAAAAGGTTTAGTCAAAAACAAAATAATAATTTTATTCATATATATGTATATATATGTATGTATGTATATATGAATGGATTAGAATTGAAGATTTTAAAATTTTTCGTTCCAACATATGAACGTATGTACATATGAATGTATTAGAATAGAAAATTTTGAAATTTTGCTGTTGGAAAAATTAGAAATAAAATTATAAATGCAAACATACATAATTATGAATGGATACCTGTTTTTTTAAACTGTGGGTAAACATATAGGATTGAATTTTAAACATAAAGAAAAGGTTTAGTCAAAAACAAAATAATAATTTAAGTATGTAAAAATATATGTATGTATGTATATATGAATATATGTGTGTATGTATATATGAATGGATTAGAATTGAAGATTTTAAAATTTTTCGTTCCAACATATGAACGTATGTAGATTCGTAGATTCGTAGATTCTAAGGGAACCGAGTGGGACAGGAGCTTCCCCCCAAGCTAACGCAGCCATTTTTGACTTATTGTAGCTACCCCACTCTCCCGTCTATAATATCCCGTCCCAATCACAAAGTCGGAGATATCCCTAAGGGAGTTGGACAATAGTTTCCGAACACTTAGGGACCCATGTCCAAGACAATTTCGGCGCCGAACAGCCAGTGCCGGACAGTCGCAGAGAATGTGCACGGCGGTCTCATCGCCACCCCCACAAAATCTGCACAGGGGGGAGCCCGACTTCCCCAGCCTGTGCAGGTGGCATTTCACCGGGCAGTGCCCCGTGAAGAAATTCGCAATAGTGCGAACCCGGCTCCTGCTCATCCCCAGCAACTCCGCAGCGAATCCGCCGGAGCACGCCGGAACAAACACCTTCGCATGACGGCACCCTTTCGTATCCCGCCAGTGACGACTGCATTCCGCCGCGAGTAGGCAGGCAACCTGGCCCCCACGGCGGAAGAAGGCAGACCACAGAAAGGCAGCGGCTGCACAAAGGCAGCCCCAGATCCCCTCCGCGCCAGCTCATCGGCAACTTCGTTGCCCGCATGGCCACTATGGCCCGGCACCCAAATGAGCATCACTCTGTTTTCCGATGCCAATTCCATAAGTGCAGCAAGGCAGCTCCAGACCAGCTTGGATGTAACCTGAGCTGAACGGAGCGCCAGCAGTGCAGCTCTGCTGTCTGAGAACACATAGATGGTGCGGTTTCTATACCCCCTTTCCAAATTGATTCTCAGACAGATTTGTATTGCATGTATTTCGGCCTGGAACACTGTGCAATACGGGTCAAGGGTTGCATATACACGCGTGTCCGGGCGGACACCGTATACGCCCGAGCCCACACCCGACTCCGTTTTGGACCCGTCCGCATACCACACGCTCGAACCCGACCTAAGTACCGGACCACCCCGACCCCACGTCCATCGATCAGGAAACAGAACCCTGTACTTGTGGTCGAAGTTGTACCGCGGCAGACAGGTATCTGACATGGTTATCCTTAGAATCGGATCGCCCTCAATGAAGTCTCTGTGAGTTCTGTGGGCCAACTTTAGCCCTGCCCCGTCCTCGCCAGAGAGAAGTCGGTAAGTCACCAGCCGAGCTTCCTTCAATATATGGAGGTGCAGTGGCGGCAATCCGATCATCACCTCCAATGCAGCGGTGGGAGCCGTCCGCATCGCCCCGGTCACTCCCAGGCAGGCCAGCCTCTGTAGCTTTTCCAGCGTGGCCCGCACACCCGCCTGCTGAGCTTTACGGCACCATACAATCAACGCATATGTGACGATGGGCCCAGCAAGGGCCGTATATAGCCACAGTGCTATTCTGGGACTAATTCCCCAGGTCCCCCCGATGAAGCTCCTACACGTCCACAAGGCCGCCGTAGCTCTCCCGATAACTCTATCGATATGGGTATTCCAAGAGAGACGATCATCCAGGGTTACCCCCAGATACTTCACCTCCCTCGAGTAACTAATACGTTCACCAAACAGAATTGGGCTTCTGCGTCTGGTGAAGGCGACCAAAGTGCTCTTGCTTGGATTTATATTTAACTCAACGTCTTTGCACCACCTTTCCACAACACGTAAATTTTGCTGTAGAAGATCAGAAATAGTGCTCTCAAATTTTCCCCGCACGACGAAGGCCACATCGTCAGCGTATCCCCAGACACGCGCCCCGGAGCCCCTGAGAGCAGCTATTAGATCATCCACTACAATGGACCACAGGAGGTTCGAAAGAACCCCGCCCTGCGGACATCCTTTTGCAGCGGAGATGAAGAGTATATCGTCAGCTATGGTGGACTTAATAATCCTATCCTGTAGCATCCGATTGACCCATCTGCTAGTCGTCGCATCAATCCCTCGTTTGTGCAACGACTCACAGATGACATGATATGGGGTGTTGTCAAAAGCTCCCTCTATATCAAGGAAGCAGCCAACTGCTACCTCCCGCACTTCCAGTGAGTTTTCAAGGACCCCCACCAGACTCTGCAGAGCGAGTACAGTAGACCTTCCCGACTGATAGGCGTATTGAGATTCATGCAAGGGATTGCTTCCCAGTGCACCGTCCCGTATAAATCTATCAATCACTTTTTCCATTGCTTTCAATAGAAAAGAAGTAAGGCTGATTGGACGGAAAGACTTTGGGTGGTTGCTTGGTCGCTTACCCACCTTCGGAATATACGTCACTTTAGCCACCCTCCATGCCTGAGGGATGTAACCCCACGCATAGCTGGCGCGAAAAATTCCCAACAGTGCTCTAGCGATATGTTGGAAACCCCTCTGCAAAAATGCAGGATATATCCCGTCATCACCTGGAGATTTGAAGGGCCTGAAAGAGAAAACAGCCCATCTAATCCTGCCCATTTTGAAGACTAGACGGGATCGTTGCCAGTCATCCCTCCTGGGCCAGGGTGCCCCCGGTTCGATGACTGCATTTGAGTGATTCCGAAGAATCTCCGAGTCAGGAAAGTGCGTTGACGCCATAAGCTCCAACGTCTGCCTTCCGTTCTCAGTCATGGAGCCATCAGGACGTTCCATTAGGCCCAACCTACTAGCATACTTTTTGGAAAGCACCCTGTGAACACGCGCACTGCTGGGGAGTTCATCAATGCCCTTGCAGAACGCCCTCCACGAGATTCTCTTCGCTTTCCTAATTTCTTTATTGTATTTTGTGAGTGAGTCCTTATACTCTTCCCACGAACCTGACGCTTTGGCCCTATTGAATAGCTTCCTGGTCTTTAGTCTAAGCCTTGAAAGCTCCTCATTCCACCACGGGCACTTCCTATTGCTCCGCCTCGGCTTAGCACGGCAGCTCCCGTGATAGGCATTAGTAATAGCCGCCGTCAGGGCCTTGCTGGCCAGTTCGATATCCATCACCGTTCTGACAGAAGCAGGAACGGATCTAATCCCATCCATGAGGAGCGTTTCGAATTGACTCCAATCTGTGGATTGGGGCACCCGATAAATTTCTTCTGCCAGGCCCCCGGAGACCATGATATCAAACCTAATCTGCCTATGATCGGACATGGATGTCTCATTTGAGACATGCCATCCACCAACCCTACTGCCGATAAATTCAGTGCAAAGGGTGATGTCAAGGACCTCTTCCCTAATTGCATTTATGAATGTCGGCCTATTGCCTTCATTCATAATCATTAATTTATTGCCATATATAAATTCAAGTAGGCACTCACCTCTTTTGTTTATATTGCTGCTTCCCCAGACGGTGTGGTGGGCATTGGCATCACTTCCTATTATAAGTTGGAAGTTCCTTCTTCCACAAAAGTCCACTAGATCCTTCAGTTGCTCGTCCGGGTGGGCACAGTCCCCCGGGAGGTAGGATGAGCACACAATGAACTTTGTCCAGCCCCCGCAGGACTTCACCTTCACCAACGCAGCTACCTGATCCTTAGAACAGTAATCTGGAATGGGAAAATACGTTAGCTTTTTACTAAACAAGTTGCAAGCCCTAGGCCTGCCCCCAGTTGTATTATCATACAATAGCTCACCTGTTAGGCCCTTAACCTGATCCTTCACTATGTAAGGCTCTTGGATAAGGGCGATATCGAGGTGATCCTTCATAAATCTATGAGCCAGAACATCAGTAGATGCCCTAGCATGCTGTAGATTTATTTGGATGCACCTCACAGCCATATTATTTTCTCCGGCTCTTGTCTATGGGCTTTGGCCCTTTAGACAAAGGCTTTACATGAGCCTTACCTCCCATTTTCGCCTTTTTACACATCTTGGTGGGCGCCTGCCCTGCCACAGCCTCTTTTGCCGCCCCAGGTGCCACGCTAGCCCCTCCAACAGCAAATACCGAAGCATTTCCGGGCTTCCCAATGGGCTTGAGCCCTTTTGGTTCCCCCGGGACGCTTGTATTTGGCGTGCTGGTCGATGGTCCTTCCGTTTCCCTTGCCGCCATTTTCGGAGCGACTTCAGACTTTCCAATGAGTTTTGGCTCTTTTGGTTGGCCTGAAGTGCTCGTCGTTGTCGTTGTCGCGGTGGGCACTGGTTTTTTATTTTGTCCTGCCCTGCCGCCAGCACCTTGAGAGGATTTTCTTCCTTTAACCCAAACGGTAACACGGAAGAAATTCAGGAAAAGTCGGAACTCCGCTTTCCGTAGATCTTCCAATCCGGAATCATCCACGGAAAAGGTGATGGACCAGCCCCCGTCCTTTTCCTTATCCATCCTCAGCACCCTCCAGGAACTTATCTTGAGGCTGGGATTTTGCTTCCCTATCCTACTTAGAAATTTGTCCCTGGAGAGACTGACGGTTGTCTCGTCCTTTGGTACGTAGGTGACGCAGACATGCTGTTTGGGCATGCTGTCGCCATCCAGTACCACGACATCGCAACCGTCCCAAGGCTTTATCTTCCTGCAGACACTGGTTATCCACTCCCTGGTGTTTTGATTGTTGCATGTTAAGGATATCCATCCGTCCCTTTGCAACGCTGCAGTGAATTGTGGATGAGAGTCCACAACCCTATCCATTTCATCCATAATGGCTACTTTGATTTTCCCCATCTGGACTTCGGATAGCCTCTCCTCTGGATGCAGTCTATGAGTGATGGCCACCTTGACCTGTGCTACTGCATCCCGATAAGAAGTCATTTTCGGGTTTTGTTGAGGAATGTTCCCAGGGACCTTTTCCTCAACATTGCCCTTCATCGACCTCTTCTTTGAGGGCCCTGCATCAGGGGTGTTGCTTTCCGACCTTTCCCTCTTTTGGGGATGGTCGGCCACAACAACCGATCCGCAGGCCTTCAGCTTTTCCAGCCTTTCCTTCTCGTATCTGCGAGCTTCCTCTGGTTACATGCCATCCCTGATATAAGCCGCGATACGCCGCTTGGATGCACCAGAGAAATATTGTTTTTTTCCCCTGATGTCCAATCTTTTCAGGTCCTCCTCAGTTTTTTGGATAATAGGTCCTAGAGGATCCTGATTATCCGTCTCCATCGGAGGCGCCGCCTTTTCCTCCACTGGCGTGAGAAGGAGTTCCTCCTCTGCGTCAGTTAAGAGAAGCTCTGGTTCCGAAGACCCTTGAGCACTAAGTGGTTGTATGTTGTCCTTAGTGTCGTTGTTGTTGTTGTCACTGTTGTTATTTGTCTTGTTGTTGTTGTTGAACGTATGCACATATGAATGTATTAAAATCGAAAATTTTGAAATTTTGCTGTTGGAAAAATTAGAAATAAAATTATAAATGCAAACATACATAATTATGAATGTATACCTATTTTTTTTAAACTGTGGGTAAACATATAGGATTGAATTTTAAACATAAAGAAAAGGTTTAGTCAAAATCAAAATAATAATTTATGTATGTATGTAAAAATATATGTATGTATGTATATATGAATATATGTATGTATGTATATATGAATGGATTGGAATTTAGCATTTTACAGGTTTTCGCTCGAACAATAAAAATAAAATTTTAGGTAGATACATACGTACATAAATTGTGTATGTATATTTTTTTAAGCTTGCTGACGAAACCTAATATTTAAAACAATAACAAATGAAATATTAATATTCAGATGTCACAAAACATCTGATGTCTGATAAAAGCTGACATTTATTTACGTTAAGATTAATTCGTTTATCCGAACCAAAAATATGTGAGATCATTATATTTTCAAATATTATTTATTTTTCGGTTTGTGTTTCTAATAATAAAAATAACGTAAAACGTATCATTTATTTCTTGGTTTGTGTTTCTAATTATAAAAAGTATAAAAGAAAAACGTGCTTTTGTTATACAAAAATTTTTTCAGAAAATCTTAAAATAGAGCTATTTCGGGGATAAAATGTTCCAATATCAGATTTTTCTGGGACAATAGAGGCAAAACTCTATCTAATGCCTTTTGTTCCATGTCTCTAGCCCTTCTAGAAGTACCCGTACTTTTTACCACCTGAGAAGTAGCTATATATATATAATGTAAAATATGATGGTTTTTGATGAGTTATACGATATATGAATAAAATATAGAATTATTAAGGGAAATTCAAGGTACTGCGTAGCCTAGTGGTTAGCGTGGTAGTCTCATAGCCAGAAGGTTATTGGATCAATGCTTGCCTGGATGTTGTATTTTTCTTTTTTTGGATTATTTTAAAAAATTTTTTTTTTTATTTTGTTTAAATTTTGTGTTTTATTTTTTTTTAATATATAACTGATAAATGTTATATAAAAGTTTAAAGAAAATTTCCAAAAAAATATTCTTATAATAGTTTGGAAAAATTCGCAAAAATTTTAAGTACATAAATATGTATGTAGTATGTATATTTTTTTTAAAGCTTACTGAGTAATTTTTTTTAAGCTTTCTATATGAATTTAATAATATTCAAAACTGTAGAATAAATAGAAATAAATTTTAAACGCATAATTATTATATCATGGGGGTAAACTTACAAAAATTAATTTCTCAAATAAAGAAAAGGTTTAGTCAAAAACAAAATAATAATTTATGTATGTAAAAATATATGTAAGTATGTATATATGAATACATGTGTGTATGTATATATGAATGGATTAGAATTGAAGATTTTAAAATTTTTCGTTCCAACATATGAACGTATGTACATATGAATGTATTAGAATCGAAAATTTTGAAATTTTGCTGTTGGAAAAATTATAAATAAAATTATAAATGCAAATATACATAATTATGAATGGATACCTGTTTTTTTTAAACTGTGGGTAAACATATAGGATTGAATTTTAAACATAAAGAAAAGGTTTAGTCAAAAACAAAATAATAATTTATGTATGTAAAAATATGTGTATGAATGTATATATGAATATATGTGTGTATGTATGTATATATGAATGGATTGGAATTTAGCATTTTTTACAGGTTTTCGCTCGAACAATAAAAATAAAATTTTAGGTAGATACATACGTACATAAATTGTGTATGTATATTTTTTTAAAGCTTGCTGACGAAACATAATATTCAAAACAATAACAAATGAAGCATTAATATTCAGTTGCCACAAAACATCTGATGTCTTTTATAAAATCTGACATTTATTTAAGTTTATTTCGATTTTTCGAAATTAAAATATATGTGAGATCATTGCATTTTCAAATATTATTTATTTCTCGGTTTGTGTTTCTAATAATAAAAATAACGTAAAACGTATCATTTATTTCTTGGTTTGTGTTTCTAATTATAAAAAGTATAAAAGAAAAACGTGCTTTTGTTATACAAAAATTTTTTCAGAAAATCTTAAAATAGAGCTATTTCGGGGCTAAAAAGTTCCAATGTCAGATTTTTCTGGGACCCTGGAGGCAAAACTCTATCTAATGCCTTTTGTTCCATGTCTCTAGCCCTTCTAGAAGTACCCCAACTTTTTACCACCTGAGAAGTAGCTATATATATATAATGTAAAATATGATGGTTTTTGATGAGTTATACGATATATGAATAAAATATAGAATTATTAAGGGAAATTCAAGGTACTGCGTAGCCTAGTGGTTAGCGTGGTAGTCTCATAGCCAGAAGGTTATTGGATCAATGCTTGCCTGGATGTTGTATTTTTCTTTTTTTGGATTATTTTAAAAATTTTTTTTTTTATTTTGTTTAAATTTTGTGTTTTATTTTTTTTTAATATATAACTGATAAATGTTATATAAAAGTTTAAAGAAAATTTCCAAAAAAATATTCTTATAATAGTTTGGAAAAATTCGCAAAAATTTTAAGTACATAAATATGTATGTAGTATGTATATTTTTTTTAAAGCTTACTGAGTAATTTTTTTTAAGCTTTCTATATGAATTTAATAATATTCAAAACTGTAGAATAAATAGAAATAAATTTTAAACGCATAATTATTATATCATGGGGGTAAACTTACAAAAATTAATTTCTCAAATAAAGAAAAGGTTTAGTCAAAAACAAAATAATAATTTATGTATGTAAAAATATATGTAAGTATGTATATATGAATACATGTGTGTATGTATATATGAATGGATTAGAATTGAAGATTTTAAAATTTTTCGTTCCAACATATGAACGTATGTACATATGAATGTATTAGAATCGAAAATTTTGAAATTTTGCTGTTGGAAAAATTATAAATAAAATTATAAATGCAAATATACATAATTATGAATGGATACCTGTTTTTTTTAAACTGTGGGTAAACATATAGGATTGAATTTTAAACATAAAGAAAAGGTTTAGTCAAAAACAAAATAATAATTTATGTATGTAAAAATATGTGTATGAATGTTTATATGAATATATGTGTGTATGTATGTATATATGAATGTATTGGAATTTAGCATTTTTTACAGGTTTTCGCTCGAACAATAAAAATAAAATTTTAGGTAGATACATACGTACATAAATTGTGTATGTATATTTTTTTAAAGCTTGCTGACGAAACATAATATTCAAAACAATAACAAATGAAGCATTAATATTCAGTTGCCACAAAACATCTGATGTCTTTTATAAAATCTGACATTTATTTAAGTTTATTTCGATTTTTCGAAATTAAAATATATGTGAGATCATTGCATTTTCAAATATTATTTATTTCTCGGTTTGTGTTTCTAATAATAAAAATAACGTAAAACGTATCATTTATTTCTTGGTTTGTGTTTCTAATTATAAAAAGTATAAAAGAAAAACGTGCTTTTGTTATACAAAAATTTTTTCAGAAAATCTTAAAATAGAGCTATTTCGGGGCTAAAAAGTTCCAATGTCAGATTTTTCTGGGACCCTAGAGGCAAAATTCTACCTAATGCCTTTTGTCCCATGTCTCTAGCCCTTCTAGAAGTACCCGTACTTTTTACCACCTGAGAAGTAGCTATATATATATAATGTAAAATATGATGGTTTTTGATGAGTTATACGATATATGAATAAAATATAGAATTATTAAGGGAAATTCAAGGTACTGCGTAGCCTAGTGGTTAGCGTGGTAGTCTCATAGCCAGAAGGTTATTGGATCAATGCTTGCCTGGATGTTGTATTTTTCTTTTTTTGGATTATTTTAAAAATTTTTTTTTTTATTTTGTTTAAATTTTGTGTTTTATTTTTTTTTAATATATAACTGATAAATGTTATATAAAAGTTTTAAGAAAATTTCCAAAAAAATATTCTTATAATAGTTTGGAAAAATTCGCAAAAATTTTAAGTACATAAATATGTATGTAGTATGTATATTTTTTTTAAAGCTTACTGAGTAATTTTTTTAAGCTTTCTATATGAATTTAATAATATTCAAAACTGTAGAATAAATAGAAATAAATTTTAAACGCATAATTATTATATCATGGGGGTAAACTTACAAAAATTAATTTCTCAAATAAAGAAAAGGTTTAGTCAAAAACAAAATAATAGTTTATGTATGTAAAAATATGTGTATGAATGTATATATGAATATATGTGTGTATGTATATATGAATGGATTAGAATTGAAGATTTTAAAATTTTTCGTTCCAACATATGAACGTATGTACATATGAATGTATTAGAATCGAAAATTTTGAAATTTTGCTGTTGGAAAAATTATAAATAAAATTATAAATGCAAATATACATAATTATGAATGGATACCTGTTTTTTTTAAACTGTGGGTAAACATATAGGATTGAATTTTAAACATAAAGAAAAGGTTTAGTCAAAAACAAAATAATAATTTATGTATGTAAAAATATGTGTATGAATGTATATATGAATATATGTGTGTATGTATGTATATATGAATGGATTAGAATTGAAGATTTTAAAATTTTTCGTTCCAACATATGAACGTATGTACATATGAATGTATTAGAATCGAAAATTTTGAAATTTTGCTGTTGGAAAAATTATAAATAAAATTATAAATGCAAATATACATAATTATGAATGGATACCTGTTTTTTTTAAACTGTGGGTAAACATATAGGATTGAATTTTAAACATAAAGAAAAGGTTTAGTCAAAAACAAAATAATAATTTATGTATGTAAAAATATGTGTATGAATGTTTATATGAATATATGTGTGTATGTATGTATATATGAATGTATTGGAATTTAGCATTTTTTACAGGTTTTCGCTCGAACAATAAAAATAAAATTTTAGGTAGATACATACGTACATAAATTGTGTATGTATATTTTTTTAAAGCTTGCTGACGAAACATAATATTCAAAACAATAACAAATGAAGCATTAATATTCAGTTGCCACAAAACATCTGATGTCTTTTATAAAATCTGACATTTATTTAAGTTTATTTCGATTTTTCGAAATTAAAATATATGTGAGATCATTGCATTTTCAAATATTATTTATTTCTCGGTTTGTGTTTCTAATAATAAAAATAACGTAAAACGTATCATTTATTTCTTGGTTTGTGTTTCTAATTATAAAAAGTATAAAAGAAAAACGTGCTTTTGTTATACAAAAATTTTTTCAGAAAATCTTAAAATAGAGCTATTTCGGGGCTAAAAAGTTCCAATGTCAGATTTTTCTGGGACCCTAGAGGCAAAATTCTACCTAATGCCTTTTGTCCCATGTCTCTAGCCCTTCTAGAAGTACCCGTACTTTTTACCACCTGAGAAGTAGCTATATATATATAATGTAAAATATGATGGTTTTTGATGAGTTATACGATATATGAATAAAATATAGAATTATTAAGGGAAATTCAAGGTACTGCGTAGCCTAGTGGTTAGCGTGGTAGTCTCATAGCCAGAAGGTTATTGGATCAATGCTTGCCTGGATGTTGTATTTTTCTTTTTTTGGATTATTTCAAAAATTTTTTTTTTTATTTTGTTTAAATTTTGTGTTTTATTTTTTTTTAATATATAACTGATAAATGTTATATAAAAGTTTTAAGAAAATTTCCAAAAAAATATTCTTATAATAGTTTGGAAAAATTCGCAAAAATTTTAAGTACATAAATATGTATGTAGTATGTATATTTTTTTTAAAGCTTACTGAGTAATTTTTTTAAGCTTTCTATATGAATTTAATAATATTCAAAACTGTAGAATAAATAGAAATAAATTTTAAACGCATAATTATTATATCATGGGGGTAAACTTACAAAAATTAATTTCTCAAATAAAGAAAAGGTTTAGTCAAAAACAAAATAATAGTTTATGTATGTAAAAATATGTGTATGAATGTATATATGAATATATGTGTGTATGTATATATGAATGGATTAGAATTGAAGATTTTAAAATTTTTCGTTCCAACATATGAACGTATGTACATATGAATGTATTAGAATCGAAAATTTTGAAATTTTGCTGTTGGAAAAATTATAAATAAAATTATAAATGCAAATATACATAATTATGAATGGATACCTGTTTTTTTTAAACTGTGGGTAAACATATAGGATTGAATTTTAAACATAAAGAAAAGGTTTAGTCAAAAACAAAATAATAATTTATGTATGTAAAAATATGTGTATGAATGTATATATGAATATATGTGTGTATGTATGTATATATGAATGGATTAGAATTGAAGATTTTAAAATTTTTCGTTCCAACATATGAACGTATGTACATATGAATGTATTAGAATCGAAAATTTTGAAATTTTGCTGTTGGAAAAATTATAAATAAAATTATAAATGCAAATATACATAATTATGAATGGATACCTGTTTTTTTTAAACTGTGGGTAAACATATAGGATTGAATTTTAAACATAAAGAAAAGGTTTAGTCAAAAACAAAATAATAATTTATGTATGTAAAAATATGTGTATGAATGTTTATATGAATATATGTGTGTATGTATGTATATATGAATGTATTGGAATTTAGCATTTTTTACAGGTTTTCGCTCGAACAATAAAAATAAAATTTTAGGTAGATACATACGTACATAAATTGTGTATGTATATTTTTTTAAAGCTTGCTGACGAAACATAATATTCAAAACAATAACAAATGAAGCATTAATATTCAGTTGCCACAAAACATCTGATGTCTTTTATAAAATCTGACATTTATTTAAGTTTATTTCGATTTTTCGAAATTAAAATATATGTGAGATCATTGCATTTTCAAATATTATTTATTTCTCGGTTTGTGTTTCTAATAATAAAAATAACGTAAAACGTATCATTTATTTCTTGGTTTGTGTTTCTAATTATAAAAAGTATAAAAGAAAAACGTGCTTTTGTTATACAAAAATTTTTTCAGAAAATCTTAAAATAGAGCTATTTCGGGGCTAAAAAGTTCCAATGTCAGATTTTTCTGGGACCCTAGAGGCAAAATTCTACCTAATGCCTTTTGTCCCATGTCTCTAGCCCTTCTAGAAGTACCCGTACTTTTTACCACCTGAGAAGTAGCTATATATATATAATGTAAAATATGATGGTTTTTGATGAGTTATACGATATATGAATAAAATATAGAATTATTAAGGGAAATTCAAGGTACTGCGTAGCCTAGTGGTTAGCGTGGTAGTCTCATAGCCAGAAGGTTATTGGATCAATGCTTGCCTGGATGTTGTATTTTTCTTTTTTTGGATTATTTCAAAAATTTTTTTTTTTATTTTGTTTAAATTTTGTGTTTTATTTTTTTTTAATATATAACTGATAAATGTTATATAAAAGTTTTAAGAAAATTTCCAAAAAAATATTCTTATAATAGTTTGGAAAAATTCGCAAAAATTTTAAGTACATAAATATGTATGTAGTATGTATATTTTTTTTAAAGCTTACTGAGTAATTTTTTTAAGCTTTCTATATGAATTTAATAATATTCAAAACTGTAGAATAAATAGAAATAAATTTTAAACGCATAATTATTATATCATGGGGGTAAACTTACAAAAATTAATTTCTCAAATAAAGAAAAGGTTTAGTCAAAAACAAAATAATAGTTTATGTATGTAAAAATATGTGTATGAATGTATATATGAATATATGTGTGTATGTATATATGAATGGATTAGAATTGAAGATTTTAAAATTTTTCGTTCCAACATATGAACGTATGTACATATGAATGTATTAGAATCGAAAATTTTGAAATTTTGCTGTTGGAAAAATTATAAATAAAATTATAAATGCAAATATACATAATTATGAATGGATACCTGTTTTTTTTAAACTGTGGGTAAACATATAGGATTGAATTTTAAACATAAAGAAAAGGTTTAGTCAAAAACAAAATAATAATTTATGTATGTAAAAATATGTGTATGAATGTATATATGAATATATGTGTGTATGTATGTATATATGAATGGATTAGAATTGAAGATTTTAAAATTTTTCGTTCCAACATATGAACGTATGTACATATGAATGTATTAGAATCGAAAATTTTGAAATTTTGCTGTTGGAAAAATTATAAATAAAATTATAAATGCAAATATACATAATTATGAATGGATACCTGTTTTTTTTAAACTGTGGGTAAACATATAGGATTGAATTTTAAACATAAAGAAAAGGTTTAGTCAAAAACAAAATAATAATTTATGTATGTAAAAATATGTGTATGAATGTTTATATGAATATATGTGTGTATGTATGTATATATGAATGTATTGGAATTTAGCATTTTTTACAGGTTTTCGCTCGAACAATAAAAATAAAATTTTAGGTAGATACATACGTACATAAATTGTGTATGTATATTTTTTTAAAGCTTGCTGACGAAACATAATATTCAAAACAATAACAAATGAAGCATTAATATTCAGTTGCCACAAAACATCTGATGTCTTTTATAAAATCTGACATTTATTTAAGTTTATTTCGATTTTTCGAAATTAAAATATATGTGAGATCATTGCATTTTCAAATATTATTTATTTCTCGGTTTGTGTTTCTAATAATAAAAATAACGTAAAACGTATCATTTATTTCTTGGTTTGTGTTTCTAATTATAAAAAGTATAAAAGAAAAACGTGCTTTTGTTATACAAAAATTTTTTCAGAAAATCTTAAAATAGAGCTATTTCGGAGCTAAAAAGTTCCAATGTCAGATTTTTCTGGGACCCTAGAGGCAAAATTCTACCTAATGCCTTTTGTCCCATGTCTCTAGCCCTTCTAGAAGTACCCGTACTTTTTACCACCTGAGAAGTAGCTATATATAGGTATATAATGTAAAATATGATGGTTTTTGATGAGTTATACGATATATGAATAAAATATAGAATTATTAAGGGAAATTCAAGGTACTGCGTAGCCTAGTGGTTAGCGTGGTAGTCTCATAGCCAGAAGGTTATTGGATCAATGCTTGCCTGGATGTTGTATTTTTCTTTTTTTGGATTATTTCAAAAATTTTTTTTTTTATTTTGTTTAAATTTTGTGTTTTATTTTTTTTTAATATATAACTGATAAATGTTATATAAAAGTTTTAAGAAAATTTCCAAAAAAATATTCTTATAATAGTTTGGAAAAATTCGCAAAAATTTTAAGTACATAAATATGTATGTAGTATGTATATTTTTTTTAAAGCTTACTGAGTAATTTTTTTAAGCTTTCTATATGAATTTAATAATATTCAAAACTGTAGAATAAATAGAAATAAATTTTAAACGCATAATTATTATATCATGGGGGTAAACTTACAAAAATTAATTTCTCAAATAAAGAAAAGGTTTAGTCAAAAACAAAATAATAGTTTATGTATGTAAAAATATGTGTATGAATGTATATATGAATATATGTGTGTATGTATATATGAATGGATTAGAATTGAAGATTTTAAAATTTTTCGTTCCAACATATGAACGTATGTACATATGAATGTATTAGAATCGAAAATTTTGAAATTTTGCTGTTGGAAAAATTATAAATAAAATTATAAATGCAAATATACATAATTATGAATGGATACCTGTTTTTTTTAAACTGTGGGTAAACATATAGGATTGAATTTTAAACATAAAGAAAAGGTTTAGTCAAAAACAAAATAATAATTTATGTATGTAAAAATATGTGTATGAATGTATATATGAATATATGTGTGTATGTATGTATATATGAATGGATTAGAATTGAAGATTTTAAAATTTTTCGTTCCAACATATGAACGTATGTACATATGAATGTATTAGAATCCAAAATTTTGAAATTTTGCTGTTGGAAAAATTATAAATAAAATTATAAATGCAAATATACATAATTATGAATGGATACCTGTTTTTTTTAAACTGTGGGTAAACATATAGGATTGAATTTTAAACATAAAGAAAAGGTTTAGTCAAAAACAAAATAATAATTTATGTATGTAAAAATATGTGTATGAATGTTTATATGAATATATGTGTGTATGTATGTATATATGAATGTATTGGAATTTAGCATTTTTTACAGGTTTTCGCTCGAACAATAAAAATAAAATTTTAGGTAGATACATACGTACATAAATTGTGTATGTATATTTTTTTAAAGCTTGCTGACGAAACATAATATTCAAAACAATAACAAATGAAGCATTAATATTCAGTTGCCACAAAACATCTGATGTCTTTTATAAAATCTGACATTTATTTAAGTTTATTTCGATTTTTCGAAATTAAAATATATGTGAGATCATTGCATTTTCAAATATTATTTATTTCTCGGTTTGTGTTTCTAATAATAAAAATAACGTAAAACGTATCATTTATTTCTTGGTTTGTGTTTCTAATTATAAAAAGTATAAAAGAAAAACGTGCTTTTGTTATACAAAAATTTTTTCAGAAAATCTTAAAATAGAGCTATTTCGGAGCTAAAAAGTTCCAATGTCAGATTTTTCTGGGACCCTAGAGGCAAAATTCTACCTAATGCCTTTTGTCCCATGTCTCTAGCCCTTCTAGAAGTACCCGTACTTTTTACCACCTGAGAAGTAGCTATATATAGGTATATAATGTAAAATATGATGGTTTTTGATGAGTTATACGATATATGAATAAAATATAGAATTATTAAGGGAAATTCAAGGTACTGCGTAGCCTAGTGGTTAGCGTGGTAGTCTCATAGCCAGAAGGTTATTGGATCAATGCTTGCCTGGATGTTGTATTTTTCTTTTTTTGGATTATTTCAAAAATTTTTTTTTTTATTTTGTTTAAATTTTGTGTTTTATTTTTTTTTAATATATAACTGATAAATGTTATATAAAAGTTTTAAGAAAATTTCCAAAAAAATATTCTTATAATAGTTTGGAAAAATTCGCAAAAATTTTAAGTACATAAATATGTATGTAGTATGTATATTTTTTTTAAAGCTTACTGAGTAATTTTTTTAAGCTTTCTATATGAATTTAATAATATTCAAAACTGTAGAATAAATAGAAATAAATTTTAAACGCATAATTATTATATCATGGGGGTAAACTTACAAAAATTAATTTCTCAAATAAAGAAAAGGTTTAGTCAAAAACAAAATAATAGTTTATGTATGTAAAAATATGTGTATGAATGTATATATGAATATATGTGTGTATGTATATATGAATGGATTAGAATTGAAGATTTTAAAATTTTTCGTTCCAACATATGAACGTATGTACATATGAATGTATTAGAATCGAAAATTTTGAAATTTTGCTGTTGGAAAAATTATAAATAAAATTATAAATGCAAATATACATAATTATGAATGGATACCTGTTTTTTTTAAACTGTGGGTAAACATATAGGATTGAATTTTAAACATAAAGAAAAGGTTTAGTCAAAAACAAAATAATAATTTATGTATGTAAAAATATGTGTATGAATGTATATATGAATATATGTGTGTATGTATGTATATATGAATGGATTAGAATTGAAGATTTTAAAATTTTTCGTTCCAACATATGAACGTATGTACATATGAATGTATTAGAATCCAAAATTTTGAAATTTTGCTGTTGGAAAAATTATAAATAAAATTATAAATGCAAATATACATAATTATGAATGGATACCTGTTTTTTTTAAACTGTGGGTAAACATATAGGATTGAATTTTAAACATAAAGAAAAGGTTTAGTCAAAAACAAAATAATAATTTATGTATGTAAAAATATGTGTATGAATGTTTATATGAATATATGTGTGTATGTATGTATATATGAATGTATTGGAATTTAGCATTTTTTACAGGTTTTCGCTCGAACAATAAAAATAAAATTTTAGGTAGATACATACGTACATAAATTGTGTATGTATATTTTTTTAAAGCTTGCTGACGAAACATAATATTCAAAACAATAACAAATGAAGCATTAATATTCAGTTGCCACAAAACATCTGATGTCTTTTATAAAATCTGACATTTATTTAAGTTTATTTCGATTTTTCGAAATTAAAATATATGTGAGATCATTGCATTTTCAAATATTATTTATTTCTCGGTTTGTGTTTCTAATAATAAAAATAACGTAAAACGTATCATTTATTTCTTGGTTTGTGTTTCTAATTATAAAAAGTATAAAAGAAAAACGTGCTTTTGTTATACAAAAATTTTTTCAGAAAATCTTAAAATAGAGCTATTTCGGGGCTAAAAAGTTCCAATGTCAGATTTTTCTGGGACCCTAGAGGCAAAATTCTACCTAATGCCTTTTGTCCCATGTCTCTAGCCCTTCTAGAAGTACCCGTACTTTTTACCACCTGAGAAGTAGCTATATATATATAATGTAAAATATGATGGTTTTTGATGAGTTATACGATATATGAATAAAATATAGAATTATTAAGGGAAATTCAAGGTACTGCGTAGCCTAGTGGTTAGCGTGGTAGTCTCATAGCCAGAAGGTTATTGGATCAATGCTTGCCTGGATGTTGTATTTTTCTTTTTTTGGATTATTTCAAAAATTTTTTTTTTTATTTTGTTTAAATTTTGTGTTTTATTTTTTTTTAATATATAACTGATAAATGTTATATAAAAGTTTTAAGAAAATTTCCAAAAAAATATTCTTATAATAGTTTGGAAAAATTCGCAAAAATTTTAAGTACATAAATATGTATGTAGTATGTATATTTTTTTTAAAGCTTACTGAGTAATTTTTTTAAGCTTTCTATATGAATTTAATAATATTCAAAACTGTAGAATAAATAGAAATAAATTTTAAACGCATAATTATTATATCATGGGGGTAAACTTACAAAAATTAATTTCTCAAATAAAGAAAAGGTTTAGTCAAAAACAAAATAATAGTTTATGTATGTAAAAATATGTGTATGAATGTATATATGAATATATGTGTGTATGTATATATGAATGGATTAGAATTGAAGATTTTAAAATTTTTCGTTCCAACATATGAACGTATGTACATATGAATGTATTAGAATCGAAAATTTTGAAATTTTGCTGTTGGAAAAATTATAAATAAAATTATAAATGCAAATATACATAATTATGAATGGATACCTGTTTTTTTTAAACTGTGGGTAAACATATAGGATTGAATTTTAAACATAAAGAAAAGGTTTAGTCAAAAACAAAATAATAATTTATGTATGTAAAAATATGTGTATGAATGTATATATGAATATATGTGTGTATGTATGTATATATGAATGGATTAGAATTGAAGATTTTAAAATTTTTCGTTCCAACATATGAACGTATGTACATATGAATGTATTAGAATCGAAAATTTTGAAATTTTGCTGTTGGAAAAATTATAAATAAAATTATAAATGCAAATATACATAATTATGAATGGATACCTGTTTTTTTTAAACTGTGGGTAAACATATAGGATTGAATTTTAAACATAAAGAAAAGGTTTAGTCAAAAACAAAATAATAATTTATGTATGTAAAAATATGTGTACGAATGTTTATATGAATATATGTGTGTATGTATGTATATATGAATGTATTGGAATTTAGCATTTTTTACAGGTTTTCGCTCGAACAATAAAAATAAAATTTTAGGTAGATACATACGTACATAAATTGTGTATGTATATTTTTTTAAAGCTTGCTGACGAAACATAATATTCAAAACAATAACAAATGAAGCATTAATATTCAGTTGCCACAAAACATCTGATGTCTTTTATAAAATCTGACATTTATTTAAGTTTATTTCGATTTTTCGAAATTAAAATATATGTGAGATCATTGCATTTTCAAATATTATTTATTTCTCGGTTTGTGTTTCTAATAATAAAAATAACGTAAAACGTATCATTTATTTCTTGGTTTGTGTTTCTAATTATAAAAAGTATAAAAGAAAAACGTGCTTTTGTTATACAAAAATTTTTTCAGAAAATCTTAAAATAGAGCTATTTCGGGGCTAAAAAGTTCCAATGTCAGATTTTTCTGGGACCCTAGAGGCAAAATTCTACCTAATGCCTTTTGTCCCATGTCTCTAGCCCTTCTAGAAGTACCCGTACTTTTTACCACCTGAGAAGTAGCTATATATATATAATGTAAAATATGATGGTTTTTGATGAGTTATACGATATATGAATAAAATATAGAATTATTAAGGGAAATTCAAGGTACTGCGTAGCCTAGTGGTTAGCGTGGTAGTCTCATAGCCAGAAGGTTATTGGATCAATGCTTGCCTGGATGTTGTATTTTTCTTTTTTTGGATTATTTTAAAAATTTTTTTTTTTATTTTGTTTAAATTTTGTGTTTTATTTTTTTTTAATATATAACTGATAAATGTTATATAAAAGTTTTAAGAAAATTTCCAAAAAAATATTCTTATAATAGTTTGGAAAAATTCGCAAAAATTTTAAGTACATAAATATGTATGTAGTATGTATATTTTTTTTAAAGCTTACTGAGTAATTTTTTTAAGCTTTCTATATGAATTTAATAATATTCAAAACTGTAGAATAAATAGAAATAAATTTTAAACGCATAATTATTATATCATGGGGGTAAACTTACAAAAATTAATTTCTCAAATAAAGACCTTAAAGACTAAACCTTTTAGTCAAAAACAAAATAATAGTTTATGTATGTAAAAATATGTGTATGAATGTATATATGAATATATGTGTGTATGTATATATGAATGGATTAGAATTGAAGATTTTAAAATTTTTCGTTCCAACATATGAACGTATGTACATATGAATGTATTAGAATCGAAAATTTTGAAATTTTGCTGTTGGAAAAATTATAAATAAAATTATAAATGCAAATATACATAATTATGAATGGATACCTGTTTTTTTTAAACTGTGGGTAAACATATAGGATTGAATTTTAAACATAAAGAAAAGGTTTAGTCAAAAACAAAATAATAATTTATGTATGTAAAAATATGTGTATGAATGTATATATGAATATATGTGTGTATGTATGTATATATGAATGGATTAGAATTGAAGATTTTAAAATATTTCGTTCCAACATATGAACGTATGTACATATGAATGTATTAGAATCGAAAATTTTGAAATTTTGCTGTTGGAAAAATTATAAATAAAATTATAAATGCAAATATACGTAATTATGAATGGATACCTGTTTTTTTTAAACTGTGGGTAAACATATAGGATTGAATTTTAAACATAAAGAAAAGGTTTAGTCAAAAACAAAATAATAATTTATGTATGTAAAAATATGTGTATGAATGTTTATATGAATATATGTGTGTATGTATGTATATATGAATGTATTGGAATTTAGCATTTTTTACAGGTTTTCGCTCGAACAATAAAAATAAAATTTTAGGTAGATACATACGTACATAAATTGTGTATGTATATTTTTTTAAAGCTTGCTGACGAAACATAATATTCAAAACAATAACAAATGAAGCATTAATATTCAGTTGCCACAAAACATCTGATGTCTTTTATAAAATCTGACATTTATTTAAGTTTATTTCGATTTTTCGAAATTAAAATATATGTGAGATCATTGCATTTTCAAATATTATTTATTTCTCGGTTTGTGTTTCTAATAATAAAAATAACGTAAAACGTATCATTTATTTCTTGGTTTGTGTTTCTAATTATAAAAAGTATAAAAGAAAAACGTGCTTTTGCTATACAAAAATTTTTTCAGAAAATCTTAAAATAGAGCTATTTCGGGGCTAAAAAGTTCCAATGTCAGATTTTTCTGGGACCCTAGAGGCAAAATTCTACCTAATGCCTTTTGTCCCATGTCTCTAGCCCTTCTAGAAGTACCCGTACTTTTTACCACCTGAGAAGTAGCTATATATATATAATGTAAAATATGATGGTTTTTGATGAGTTATACGATATATGAATAAAATATAGAATTATTAAGGGAAATTCAAGGTACTGCGTAGCCTAGTGGTTAGCGTGATAGTCTCATAGCCAGAAGGTTATTGGATCAATGCTTGCCTGGATGTTGTATTTTTCTTTTTTTGGATTATTTTAAAAATTTTTTTTTTTATTTTGTTTAAATTTTGTGTTTTATTTTTTTTTAATATATAACTGATAAATGTTATATAAAAGTTTGAAGAAAATTTCCAAAAAAATATTCTTATAATAGTTTGGAAAAATTCGCAAAAATTTTAAGTACATAAATATGTATGTAGTATGTATATTTTTTTTAAAGCTTACTGAGTAATTTTTTTAAGCTTTCTATATGAATTTAATAATATTCAAAACTGTAGAATAAATAGAAATAAATTTTAAACGCATAATTATTATATCATGGGGGTAAACTTACAAAAATTAATTTCTCAAATAAAGAAAAGGTTTAATCAAAAACAAAATAATAGTTTATGTATGTAAAAATATGTGTATGAATGTATATATGAATATATGTGTGTATGTATATATGAATGGATTAGAATTGAAGATTTTAAAATTTTTCGTTCCAACATATGAACGTATGTACATATGAATGTATTAGAATCGAAAATTTTGAAATTTTGCTGTTGGAAAAATTATAAATAAAATTATAAATGCAAATATACATAATTATGAATGGATACCTGTTTTTTTTAAACTGTGGGTAAACATATAGGATTGAATTTTAAACATAAAGAAAAGGTTTAGTCAAAAACAAAATAATAATTTATGTATGTAAAAATATGTGTATGAATGTTTATATGAATATATGTGTGTATGTATGTATATATGAATGTATTGGAATTTAGCATTTTTTACAGGTTTTCGCTCGAACAATAAAAATAAAATTTTAGGTAGATACATACGTACATAAATTGTGTATGTATATTTTTTTAAAGCTTGCTGACGAAACATAATATTCAAAACAATAACAAATGAAGCATTAATATTCAGTTGCCACAAAACATCTGATGTCTTTTATAAAATCTGACATTTATTTAAGTTTATTTCGATTTTTCGAAATTAAAATATATGTGAGATCATTGCATTTTCAAACATTATTTATTTCTCGGTTTGTGTTTCTAATAATAAAAATAACGTAAAACGTATCATTTATTTCTTGGTTTGTGTTTCTAATTATAAAAAGTATAAAAGAAAAACGTGCTTTTGTTATACAAAAATTTTTTCAGAAAATCTTAAAATAGAGCTATTTCGGGGCTAAAAAGTTCCAATGTCAGATTTTTCTGGGACCCTAGAGGCAAAATTCTACCTAATGCCTTTTGTCCCATGTCTCTAGCCCTTCTAGAAGTACCCGTACTTTTTACCACCTGAGAAGTAGCTATATATATATAATGTAAAATATGATGGTTTTTGATGAGTTATACGATATATGAATAAAATATAGAATTATTAAGGGAAATTCAAGGTACTGCGTAGCCTAGTGGTTAGCGTGGTAGTCTCATAGCCAGAAGGTTATTGGATCAATGCTTGCCTGGATGTTGTATTTTTCTTTTTTTGGATTATTTTAAAATTTTTTTTTTTTATTTTGTTTAAATTTTGTGTTTTATTTTTTTTTAATATATAACTGATAAATGTTATATAAAAGTTTTAAGAAAATTTCCAAAAAAATATTTTTATAATAGTTTGGAAAAATTCGCAAAAATTTTAAGTACATAAATATGTATGTAGTATGTATATTTTTTTTAAAGCTTACTGAGTAATTTTTTTAAGCTTTCTATATGAATTTAATAATATTCAAAACTGTAGAATAAATAGAAATAAATTTTAAACGCATAATTATTATATCATGGGGGTAAACTTACAAAAATTAATTTCTCAAATAAAGAAAAGGTTTAGTCAAAAACAAAATAATAGTTTATGTATGTAAAAATATGTGTATGAATGTATATATGAATATATGTGTGTATGTATATATGAATGGATTAGAATTGAAGATTTTAAAATTTTTCGTTCCAACATATGAACGTATGTACATATGAATGTATTAGAATCGAAAATTTTGAAATTTTGCTGTTGGAAAAATTATAAATAAAATTATAAATGCAAATATACATAATTATGAATGGATACCTGTTTTTTTTAAACTGTGGGTAAACATATAGGATTGAATTTTAAACATAAAGAAAAGGTTTAGTCAAAAACAAAATAATAATTTATGTATGTAAAAATATGTGTATGAATGTATATATGAATATATGTGTGTATGTATGTATATATGAATGGATTAGAATTGAAGATTTTAAAATTTTTCGTTCCAACATATGAACGTATGTACATATGAATGTATTAGAATCGAAAATTTTGAAATTTTGCTGTTGGAAAAATTATAAATAAAATTATAAATGCAAATATACATAATTATGAATGGATACCTGTTTTTTTTAAACTGTGGGTAAACATATAGGATTGAATTTTAAACATAAAGAAAAGGTTTAGTCAAAAACAAAATAATAATTTATGTATGTAAAAATATGTGTATGAATGTTTATATGAATATATGTGTGTATTTATGTGTATATGAATGTATTGGAATTTAGCATTTTTTACAGGTTTTCGCTCGAACAATAAAAATAAAATTTTAGGTAGATACATACGTACATAAATTGTGTATGTATATTTTTTTAAAGCTTGCTGACGAAACATAATATTCAAAACAATAACAAATGAAGCATTAATATTCAGTTGCCACAAAACATCTGATGTCTTTTATAAAATCTGACATTTATTTAAGTTTATTTCGATTTTTCGAAATTAAAATATATGTGAGATCATTGCATTTTCAAATATTATTTATTTCTCGGTTTGTGTTTCTAATAATAAAAATAACGTAAAACGTATCATTTATTTCTTGGTTTGTGTTTCTAATTATAAAAAGTATAAAAGAAAAACGTGCTTTTGTTATACAAAAATTTTTTCAGAAAATCTTAAAATAGAGCTATTTCGGGGCTAAAAAGTTCCAATGTCAGATTTTTCTGGGACCCTAGAGGCAAAATTCTACCTAATGCCTTTTGTCCCATGTCTCTAGCCCTTCTAGAAGTACCCGTACTTTTTACCACCTGAGAAGTAGCTATATATATATAATATAAAATATGATGGTTTTTGATGAGTTATACGATATATGAATAAAATATAGAATTATTAAGGGTAATTCAAGGTACTGCGTAGCCTAGTGGTTAGCGTGGTAGTCTCATAGCCAGAAGGTTATTGGATCAATGCTTGCCTGGATGTTGTATTTTTCTTTTTTTGGATTATTTTAAAATTTTTTTTTTTTATTTTGTTTAAATTTTGTGTTTTATTTTTTTTTAATATATAACTGATAAATGTTATATAAAAGTTTTAAGAAAATTTCCAAAAAAATATTCTTATAATAGTTTGGAAAAATTCGCAAAAATTTTAAGTACATAAATATGTATGTAGTATGTATATTTTTTTTAAAGCTTACTGAGTAATTTTTTTAAGCTTTCTATATGAATTTAATAATATTCAAAACTGTAGAATAAATAGAAATAAATTTTAAACGCATAATTATTATATCATGGGGGTAAACTTACAAAAATTAATTTCTCAAATAAAGAAAAGGTTTAGTCAAAAACAAAATAATAGTTTATGTATGTAAAAATATGTGTATGAATGTATATATGAATATATGTGTGTATGTATATATGAATGGATTAGAATTGAAGATTTTAAAATTTTTCGTTCCAACATATGAACGTATGTACATATGAATGTATTAGAATCGAAAATTTTGAAATTTTGCTGTTGGAAAAATTATAAATAAAATTATAAATGCAAATATACATAATTATGAATGGATACCTGTTTTTTTTAAACTGTGGGTAAACATATAGGATTGAATTTTAAACATAAAGAAAAGGTTTAGTCAAAAACAAAATAATAATTTATGTATGTAAAAATATGTGTATGAATGTATATATGAATATATGTGTGTATGTATGTATATATGAATGTATTGGAATTTAGCATTTTTTACAGGTTTTCGCTCGAACAATAAAAATAAAATTTTAGGTAGATACATACGTACATAAATTGTGTATGTATATTTTTTTAAAGCTTGCTGACGAAACATAATATTCAAAACAATAACAAATGAAGCATTAATATTCAGTTGCCACAAAACATCTGATGTCTTTTATAAAATCTGACATTTATTTAAGTTTATTTCGATTTTTCGAAATTAAAATATATGTGAGATCATTGCATTTTCAAATATTATTTATTTCTCGGTTTGTGTTTCTAATAATAAAAATAACGTAAAACGTATCATTTATTTCTTGGTTTGTGTTTCTAATTATAAAAAGTATAAAAGAAAAACGTGCTTTTGTTATACAAAAATTTTTTCAGAAAATCTTAAAATAGAGCTATTTCGGGGCTAAAAAGTTCCAATGTCAGATTTTTCTGGGACCCTGGAGGCAAAACTCTATCTAATGCCTTTTGTTCCATGTCTCTAGCCCTTCTAGAAGTACCCGTACTTTTTACCACCTGAGAAGTAGCTATATATATATAATGTAAAATATGATGGTTTTTGATGAGTTATACGATATATGAATAAAATATAGAATTATTAAGGGAAATTCAAGGTACTGCGTAGCCTAGTGGTTAGCGTGGTATTCTCATAGCCAGAAGGTTATTGGATCAATGCTTGCCTGGATGTTGTATTTTTCTTTTTTTGGATTATTTTAAAAATTTTTTTTTTTATTTTGTTTAAATTTTGTGTTTTATTTTTTTTTAATATATAACAGATAAATGTTATTATAAAAGTTTAAAGAAAATTTCCAAAAAAATGTTCTTATAATAGTTTGGAAAAATTCGCAAAAATTTTAAGTACATAAATATGTATGTAGTATGTATATTTTTTTTTAAAGCTTCCTGAGTAATTTTTTTTAAGCTTTCTATATGAATTTAATAATATTCAAAACTGTAGAATATATAGAAATAAATTTTAAACGCATAATTATTAAATCATGGGAGTAAACATACAAAAATTAATTTTTCAAATAAAGAAAAGGTTTAGTCAAAAACAAAATAATAATTTATGTATGTAAAAATATATGTAAGTATGTATATATGAATACATGTGTGTATGTATATATGAATGGATTAGAATTGAAGATTTTAAAATTTTTCGTTCCAACATATGAACGTATGTACATATGAATGTATTAGAATCGAAAATTTTGAAATTTTGCTGTTGGACAAATTAGAAATAAAATTATAAATGCAAACATACATAATTATGAATGGATACCTGTTTTTTTTAAACTGTGGGTAAACATATAGGATTGAATTTTAAATATAAAGAAAAGGTTTAGTCAAAAACAAAATAATAATTTATGTATGTAAATATATATGTATGTATGTCTATATGAATATATGTATGTATGTATATATGAATGGATTAGAATTGAAGATTTTAAAATTTTTCGTTCCAACATATGAACGTATGTACATATGAATGTATTAGAATCGAAAATTTTGAAATTTTGCTGTTGGAAAAATTAGAAATAAAATTATAAATGCAAACATACATAATTATGAATGGATACCTGTTTTTTTTTTAAACTGTAGGTAAACATATAGCATTGAATTTTAAACATAAAGAAAAGGTTTAGTCAAAAACAAAATAATAATTTATGTATGTAAAAATATATGTATGTATGTATATATGAATATATGTATGTATATATGAATGGATTAGAATTGAAGATTTTAAAATTTTTCGTTCCAACATATGAACGTATGTACATATGAATGTATTAGAACCGAAAATTTTGAAATTTTGCTGTTGGAAAAATTAGAAATAAAATTATAAATGCAAACATACATAATTATGAATGTATACCTATTTTTTTTAAACTGTGGGTAAACATATAGGATTGAATTTTAAACATAAAGAAAAGGTTTAGTCAAAATCAAAATAATAATTTATGTATGTATGTAAAAATATATGTATGTATGTATATATGAATATATGTATGTATGTATATATGAATGGATTGGAATTTAGCATTTTACAGGTTTTCGCTCGAACAATAAAAATAAAATTTTAGGTAGATACATACGCACATAAATTGTGTATGTATATTTTTTTAAGCTTGCTGACGAAACATAATATTCAAAACAATAACAAATGAAATATTAATATTCAGATGTCACAAAACATCTGATGTCTGAAAAAAGCTGACATTTATTTACGTTAAGATTAATTCGTTTATCCGAACCAAAAATATGTGAGATTATTATATTTTAAAATATTATTTATTTCTCGGTTTGTGTTTCTAATAATAAAAATAACGTAAAACATATCATTTATTTCTTGGTTTGTGTTTCTAATTATAAAAAGTATAAAAGAAGAACGTGCTCTTGTTATACAAAAATTTTTTTAGAAAATCTTAAAATAGAGCTATTTCGGGGCTAAAAAGTTCCAATATCAGATTTTTCTGGGACCCTAAGGGCAAAACTCTATCTAATGCCCTTTGTCCCACGTCTGTAGCCCTTCTAGAAGTACCCGTACTTCTTACCACCTGAGAAGTAGCTATATATATATAATGTAAAATAGGATGGTTTTTGAAGAGTTGTACGAAATATGAATAAAATATAGAATTATAAAGGGAAATTCAAGGTACTGCGTAGCCTAGTGGGTAGCGTGGTAGTCTGATAGCCAAAAGGTTATTGGATCAATGCTTGCCTGGATATTGTCATACTTTTCTTTTTTTGGATTATTTTAAAAATTTTTTTTTATTTTGTTTAAATTTTTGGTTTTATTTTTTTTTTAATATATAACAGATAAATATAATTATAAAAATTTAAAGAAAATTTCCAAAAAAAAAAATTGTTACAATAGTTAAGTACATAAATATGTATGTATATATTTTTTTAAAGCTTCCTAACTAATTTTTTTAAGCTTTCTATATGAATTGAATAATATTCAAATTTGTGGTTTGGCATATAGAAACACATAATAATTAAATCATGGGGGAAACATAAGAAATAAATTTTTCAAATTAAGAAAAGGTTTAGTCATAAATAAAATAAAATTTTTATTCAAATATATGTATGAACATTAATATATTAGAATTGAACATTTTAAAATTTTTTGTTCAAAAAATTTGAAATAAAATTTTAAGCAAAAACGTACATAATAGTGAATGTATACCTATTTTTTTAAAACTGCGGGTGAACATATAGAAATAAGTTTCTCAAATAAAGAAAAGGTTTAGATTAAAATAAAATAATAATTGTATTCAAATATATGTAGTAGGTATTCTGGCACTCTGGGGATGGGAAAAAATCAGCCCATATCGCACGACCCACTTTCACTTTCTTATTTCCTGGTATAGGTAGATGACCTACTAAAGTGTGTCATGACCTGTATAACGGGTCGTTTATTTTCTGGTATAGGTAGATGACTTGTTTGAGTTTGTTATGACTCATGTACAATTGAATGTACGAAGCTGAGGTGGTCGCCAGGTCAATGAGGTCAAAGGTGTCCGAGTTTACTTGTCCGAGTTCAGCATACTTGAGACTTTGCATGATTGATGTGCAAGTATGTCATGACCCTTTGATTGTTGTTGATTCGAGGAGTTGTATAGCCTTGGTATCGTCGAGCAAGTTTTAGTTAATGGCGGAAGTTGTTTCTAAGGTCGTAGACCTAGCTTTGAAGTAAAGAGTTCAGGAAGTTGGGAATAAAGAGAATGTTTTTTTAAGTAATGTTAACGGGATATCACGAAAAAAGTAGCATTATTTTTATATAGGTACCATGTGTAAGAATACTACTACTACAACTTTTTTATTATTTTGAAGAAGAGTGTAGAAAAATGCAATAAGATATTTTTATTTATATCTTATGATTAATTACATCTTGTATTGCTTTTCTTGTTTTGTTTTGCTTCTGTTGTTTAATTTTTCGCATTAAAAGGTAAAAAGAAATATGAAAATATTTCAATGCATTTTATGATGCATAACATACATATCTATTCATATATTTGTAGTTACTTAAGGTTAAGTTTAGGAAATAGAAGGAATGAAATTCTTGTTCGATTCTTCGTGAAACAAGAAAAAAAAATGTTGAAGGCTTAAAAGTGATATGTAAAGAATGATCTGGTTTTGATTTTGGTTTTTATGAAAACAGAATGAAGAAAAAAAATAAAGCATCTTTTTAACTCATATATAAAAATGTCGTATTTTTTAAATTTTCTGAGAGCCTGGTACTAAGTATATTGGTGTTATTTGTATGTTGAAAAACAACAAAAAATAGATTTAAATGTTGTTCTTTTTTCTTATGGAAGCAACAGATTTCATAACATAAAATCTAAACCTATAGAAAAAAGGAAAATTATGAAACATTTAAAAACACATAATTATTTTTATTGTAATTGAAATTTATTTCGACCATATTTCCAATGGCTTTGTCGAAATTACCAAAAGCTTTTGATCTACAATTTAATATGAAGAAAGGGTATTTTCCGCATCTTTTTAACATAGCGAAAAATGAAAATTATATTGGGCAATTACCCTCTGTAGAATATTACAATCCAAACGACATGAAAGTAGATGAGCGTGAAACCTTCTTAAAATGGTATGAAGAAAATAAAAATAAAATGTTTAACATTAAAAAAGAAATTATTGAATACTGTGTTAATGATGTTGCCATTTTAACACAATCTTGTTTAAAATTCAGAGAAATGTTCTTGAAACAGTGTAATGTTGAACCATTTCTAGAAGCAACAACAATTGCATCTGCGTGCAATCTTGCATTTAGAAGAAATTTTTTAAAAGAGGACACAATTAGTTTAATTCCTAAACATGGATACAGAAACTCAGACAATCAATCAAAAGTGGCTATTCAATGGTTAGTATGGGAAGAAGAAAAAAGAAATATTAACATCAGACATGCAGCAAAACAGAAAGAATCATTTGTTAACAGTGTAAAAGTGGACGGGTTTTGTTCAGAAACTAATCAAGTTTTTGAATTTTACGGTTGTTATTATCATGGACACCCTACTTGTATACCACATAACCGAAATAACAGTTTGCAAGACGATTCAAATGATACAATGAACACGAGGTATGAAAGAACTATTAAAAAAAGCTGAAAGATTACGAAAATTAGGTTACGATGTTATTGAAATGTGGCAATGTGAATTTAATTCATTAATTAGTAAAGAAGAAGTAAGTTATTTAAAAAAACATCCGTTAGTGCAACATGCACCATTGAATCCTCGAGATGCTTTTTATGGAGGACGAACAGGAAATGTCTACAACTATTATAAATGCAAAGAGGAAGAAAAAATAAAATATATAGACATTTGCTCGTCACACCCTTGGGTTTGCAAGTACGGAAAATTTCCTATTGGCCACCCGCAAATTTATGTCGGGGAAAGTATTTGTTCTACTCTAAAACTAAATAACATGGATGGAATTCTTAAATGTAAAATTTTACCTACAACGAACTTACTACATCCCGTTCTCCCGTTAAAACAAAACAACAAGCTAATGTTTTCATTATGTCGAAGTTGTAGTGAAGAAAAATGCCTTGAAGAATGTTGTCCACATTCAGATGAGGAAAGAGCTTTAATAGGAACATGGGTAATTGTCGAAGTTGTAAAAGCTATTCAAAAAGGTTATAAAGTGTTAGAAATTTATGAAGTGTGGGTATACCAAACTACAAAATATGATAAAAACATGGATACACAGGGCTTATTTACAAATATGATGAACAAATTTATTAAAATTAAGCAAGAAGCTTCAGGCTGGCCATCTAAATGTGTCACTAATAACGAAAAAGAAAACTATGTTAAAGATTTTTTTGACAAAGAAGATATTCAATTAGAGCATGAAAATGTTAAATTCATTTTGGGGCAAATTTGGTCAAAGAGAAAATTTACAAAAAACATCAATCATTAACCAGCCTAGAGAATTGTACAATCTGTTAACAAACCCATCTATAGAAGTTTGTTATATTTTTCCGGTAAATGAAGAAAACATTATAGTTAATTGGCAGTACAAGGAAGAAGTAATGGATTTCTTACCAACAGTTAATGTGTGTATTGCTGCTTACACAACAACTCAGGCGCGATTAAAACTGTACAGTTACTTAGAAAACTTCAAGAGAGAGTCTTATATTACGATACTGATTCCGTAGTGTATATCAGTCGTGAAGGAGACTATGAACCTTCAGTAGGAGATTTTATTGGTGACATGACAGATGAGTTAGAATGTTATGGTAAAGATAGTTACATAACAGAATTTGTAAGCGGTGGCCCCAAAAATTACTCATTTAAAAATATAGTACAAAAGATAAAGAAGAAAAAATTATATGTAAAGTTAAGGGTTTTTGTTTAAATTATGAAGCTTCCCAAAAAATTAATTTTAACACAATCAAAGAATCTGTGTTAAACCCTTAAGCAGACAACGAAATTTATATATTATCACAAAATATTGGGCGCAAAAAAGAACACAAAGTACTAACGGTTCCGCAAATAAAAGTATATCAACCGAAATCAGAAAAACGCAACTTTGCTGTAGATGGTAGCTCCCTTCCTTACGGATATAAGAGGTTAAAACAAAACTAAATTTGTAAAAAAATAAAAATATAAAAATAAATTAAAAAATAAAAAACAAACAAAAGAATTACTTTCTCCAATTTTTATTATTGTACAAAGGTCGAAAAATAAAACTATGTATATAATATGTACTATGTTTTAAATAATACTATCTTTATTGATCCATGTATTATGATCGTCGCTGAACCCCAGCCATTTTACGAAAACTTTATTTCCCTGTTTTTTAATAATTTTTTCTACTAGGTAAGCATCAGGATATTTAACAGGAGTAAGTTCTTCCTTATAGAAACCACCAGAAATAGTATTGTCTTTATAGTCAACTAATTGATATGTAATAGGATATGTTTTATTTACTTTAGCGAATTTAAAAATCTTAGTAGACCAGTTAGGTTGATAACCTTTTTCAAAATGCTTTTTGTATTTATTTATCCTTACATAATCACCAATTTTATATTTACTTTTTTGTAAAATTTTAGGTTCTATATAGATATTTCTTAATAAATATTGTTAATTTTTCTTTGTAACTTCTTCAGGCGAAATTTTTATTTTCTTATGTTTTGTTGAATTATACTTCTGTATTAATGATGATAAAATATGTAACCATTTATAATTTCCATTTAAACTAAAGGTTTTCCACATCATATTTTTTAATGTTCTATTAAATCTTTCGACAATTGATGCTTTCATTTCGCTGAATGTGTGATAATGATTAATTGCTTTTTCTTTCATATAATTTTGGAATTTTGAATTAAAAAACTCCTTGCCTTCGTCAGATTGAATATTTTTGGGAATTGATTTTGATCTTTTAATTATTAATTTTAAAGAGTTTAAAACATTTTCAGCATTTTTTGTTTTTACAGGTTCTGCGTAAGCGTATTTTGAAAATATATCTATAGCTGTTAACATGTATTTATATCCTCTATTGAATTTAGCGTAGGGTATCATTTCAACTAAATCTATTTGCCACGTATTATTTATTCCCTTTTGCTTGAATTTTCTTCTGAGATATCGTTTTCTAGCTGGTCTATGTATCTCCGATACTATTTGAGATTTTGACATTTTTTTTATACCAGTCAATCAATTTTGCAACTTTGATTTTGTATTTTTCTATTGTATGGTGTATCGAACTAGTTAATTGTAATTTATGTTTAAATGTTTTTAAGTAATTGTTTAAATATAAAATTTGATTCTTATGTTCTTCCAAAATAACAGAATCATATTTTTAAAATAAGAAAAATAAAAGGATTCGATTATTTATATAAGCCGTTGCAGCTCAATAAAAATGAACAAAGTCAGTATTTTTATATTTAAGCATGATTCAAATAAAAAACTTTAGTATACATCAATTTATAATCGTAGCAGCATAACTGTAACGAATTTTCCAGTTTTACTAAAGAAATAAAATGGATACTCAATCACCAAGAGGGGATGGGGTTTCAATTATGTTCAATAATGAAGAAGAACCAATTCAGATACCAAATTCATTTTGCTGGAATTGCTATAAATGTCTTATGCTGTATATGGTATTTTTATGTTTGCTTTTTATTATTTTTACAATTACTCATGTTTTAAATAACACAAAAATAATGTAAATAAAAGAAAAAATAAAATACAAGTAACATATTAGTCTAGTAGCATAGTGCTTTTATTTATTTCTAAATATTTTTTTATCTTATTTTTAAGTAAAAACGGAATTTCATAAAACAATCTAGAATAATTACATTGAAAGTTAAATCGATCAAATGGTATATAAATTTCACTTTTTAGTATGATTTCATTGTTTTCTACACATTGTCTTATATATTTCCTTACATAGTCTTTTACACCTTCTTCAGCCTTGTGGTTGTAATCCATTACCAAATGAATAAAATCAATTAGGATATGAAATTCATCCATCTCTCCGCTCCTTAACACGAAAGTTTGTAAATTTTTTGTTTTTATTCCAAATTGTAGACATGAGACCTTGTTGTTTATAAATTTTTTTTTATACTTTGTTTGAAATTGCTGATAAAATTCCACCCAATCTTCATAATTTACAAAAATTTCCTTTTTTCCAATACGGTGTATTGAAATGGTTGCTTCTAATAATTCTACGTGGAATCCTATTACTACTTTTATAGTATGTGTTTTGTTTAAAAAATAAGTATACGCCAACAACATGTTTTAAGAAACACTGATTAAGTAATGCTGATCTAGCTATCTGTTTTTAAACTGCATTTTAATTGAGACATTTCATCTTTTATATAACATGATTTCTAGAAACACATCTCTGAATATTCTGCTTTCCAAATATATTGTGAAATTTTCTTAAAACTATTTGATCATTTTTAATATGGTTGCGTTTCTTAAATTCACGTAAAAAATTATTCATACTTATACCAAAACATCTATACCATGCATCACGCAACAGTATTCTCCACAAACTTCTGAAAAGGTGCTTTGTAATTGTTTGTCATTGAAAACAATACATTTATCTTTTAAAAAACTTAAAATTTCCTTTTTATTTGGTAAACCTCCATAAGAATCAAAGTATTCAACACAACCATATTTTGGAATATATATGGCTAACCAATGTTCGCCAGGATCTTTTGCTTTATCAGTATTTATAATTATAAGCGAAGATCTTTCAAGGTTTTTTGGTATTTGATCTAAAGCAAATACACCTCTAAATTTTTTTCTTGTATATTTATTGCAATTTAAATATTTTATAATATCTAAAGTATTCATAAATTTAATTCACTTAAATCATAAACTGTACTGTTTTCTTTAATGTAATGCGAAATGAAATCTTTTTTGATTTTTCCGTTAGTCAATATCACATTGAATTTTTCTAATATTTCTTTAAGTTCATAGCTTATATTGTCATTAATCAAAGTTCCAAACGAATAGTTTTCCAAATTTTCATATATTAGTTCCTTAGTTGGAAATTTGTAAGAAAACTCCTTTATAATTTTTTTGCATTTTTCTTGAATCCCAACTAAGCAAATATCTTTTACAAATAAGCTATTCTTGTCGTCACAACAAAACGTTATATCAACAAGTACATAAGGCGATGACATTATCTTGAATATTAAAACCATTTATGTAATTGTTCTATTTATAGGTTTGTGAAAATATTTCTATTTTTGTCAATTTCAACACTTGCATCAAATTCTCCATAGACAATAGCAGTCAATACAGATGATTGCGCTTTAGATAACCTTGCCTCAATTCTAATTGTACCTTGATTAAATAGACCCTGACATATCTCATTTCCTGATGCATCTGGTGTCAAATCGAAAGCCAAGATGAAAAATCCACTACTAAACATAGATTTTGATATTTGATGTCCTCTGTCATTATGATAAATTCCTGTACCAGAGAAAAGTGTATGGTATGCACGAGTATGACAATTATTTTCATCTGAAAAACTTGTTTCAATTGCTGTGTTTGGTACTTGTACACCATTTACATACAATACAAACTGGGACATATCAAAATGTCGAAAATTATATGGATTTTTTGATCTTTTTCCAGAGTAGCCAACATTTTCTGTAAGGCAAAAAATTATGGTGTTGGGTAATTGCCCAATGAAGACATTATCAAGTGAAATAGTTGATGTATAAGAAGGAATTGTAAAACTTTTTACTTCAACACGTTTGTAATTGTACTTGGCATTAGATTTTTCTAGAACAGCATTATGGGCTAGTAGTACACTTGGGTTTATTGTTACGTGTTTCATAAATAATGTAGCTTTCAAAATTTTTAACTGAGATTCATCAGCATCGTCTGCAAAAATATAAAAATCTGGTTTTTCAAGTGTAAAGTAATTCTCACATCAATGTTTTTTATTAAAAGAGTCGGTTGGTTAAACATATCCAAATGTAGTTTACCCATTAGCTCTACGATATTGCTGTTGTGATAAAGTTTTTGACGTTCTTTTGATCCATTATTATCTGGTTTTGCTATGTTTGGTTTATCTAAACACCATCCAGCACACTCTAAATAAGTAGTAGCGGCATCCGTACCATAATTTAATAATGATTCAATGTATGCTCTGTAATGATAATTTCTATCTGACGGGGTAATACTTTTTCCGTTAAATTGAACATTACACTGTTTTATTATTGAGTGTAGAAGATTATTCACTACACTTGGTTGGGGCAATGTTTTTCCGTCGGCACCTTTGTCGTTATTCCAATGGTTTCCATCTTTTTTAACAATTTGTACCTTTAATCTAAAATATGTAGAAGATAAATCTCTGTATGTATCACCATTGTAATAAAATTATATTTGTCAGGGTTGCCATGTAATAAGTTTATGGTTTATTTATATTTTAATTACGTTTTCCCTAATGGCGATAAACGCCGATCTATCCAAGTTTGGCACTACTGCCGATTTGGAGAATCTTCAGTTTTAAAAAGAAAAACAAGATGTTTGTAGTTTCGATTCAAAACTTTGATTGTTTATTTTAAAAACTTATTCTACTATTTATACTAAATTCTTATTCTAAATTTACTTTAAATTGTTATTGTAATATTTACAATATGTTTCTTAAAATCTAGGTTTCTAGTTAATTATTTCTATTTCCTGGAAAAGAAAGTGCAATTCATATACCTTCATTCACTCATTACTTAAAATTACGTCAAACAATAATAATGACTGAAAATGCATAGGCTTGCATTTTTCATATTAACATTATGCATACCGCTTTATACTCTAATGTATAATATAAACATAAAGGTATGCATTGTTGTTATACACATCATAAAGTGTAAGCGAAACATATGTTCACCATATGATAATATGCCGCTTGTTTGCAAGTAATGAAATTTTAAACCGTTTAGGTAAGCAATGTATGTATGCTATGAATATATTATGGTAATGTACGTATATCGTGAATAGGTAGGTATATAGTAATGTATGTAATTAATGTATGTATATTGTATATGCACTACACCCTTTCCGCTCGGAAAAATAAAATTTTTTATTGAAAAAAAAATTTTATTGTTGTTTGTATATTTTTAATCAATTGTTATGTATGGTTTTTATTGTATTTTTTATTTTTATTTTGGAATTTACGCCGTCTGTTTGAATTAATTTGTATGGACCATTATATGGGCTATCTAATTTGTATTTATTTTCATTTTTAACAAATACTAAATCGCCTATTTGAAATTGTATTGGCTTTAAATTTATATCATATTTATCTTTTCTTTGTTGTTTTACGGTTTCAGTTAATTTTCTTGCCTGTTTGGCAGCATAATTTAATCTGGCTTTTAGTTCTAAGGCATAGTCATCTATGTCTTGAATTGGAATATTATTATTGAAATTTAAATCAGTTGGTAAAGTGGCTATTCTCCCGTAAACTAATTCGAAAGGTGAATAGTTAGTGTCTACGTGAGGCATTGTATTATAGCAAAAAGTAAAGTATGGGATCCATTTATCCCATTCATAGTCTACTGTGAAAGATAATAAATATTGATTAAGAAATCTATGATTGCGTTCTATTGCGCCTAAAGTTTGATGATGGTAAGGTGTAGATTTTAAATGTTCTACACCGAAAATTTTACTTATATTTTGAAAAGTTTCATTAATGAATTCTGTGCCAAGATCTGTTTTAACTGTTTTAAAATTACCGTATCTTAAGATAAAGTTTTCAACTAAGGCTTTAGATATAGTTTCTGCGTTTTTATTTTGAAGTGGTATTGCTTCAACGAATTTTGTTAGTTCGCATTGTATTGTTAATATGTATCTAAAGTTATTACTTAATCTTAGAGGGCCTACAGTGTCCATGCTTATTTGTTCAAAAGGTGCTGATGGCGTGTTTGTAATTTGTAACTTTTCTTTATTATATTTTGTTATTTTATTTTTATTACATGTTTGACAGTTGCTGATGTATTTCTTTACATCTTTATTTAAATTTTTCCATACATATTTTTGTTTTATTTTATTTATAGTTTTCTTGGTACCTGTATGTCCACTTTGAGGACTATTATGATGTTCTACTATAATTATATTTTTTAATTCATTATTATCGATTTGAATTGGTGGGGTATATAATAATATTTTTAATTCATGCCTATTATTTTCATTTATCATTTTATTGTACAATTTTTTCAATTTATTCATATTTATTTCATTAAAAATTTTGTCTTTATTTGACAAGGCTAGCACTTCTATATTTTTCTTTTGTGTAAAAATAATAAGCTTCTCCAAGATCGAACCTAAGTCGCGAGATGGATTATCACTTACTATCGGTACCATAATTTCCCCGTTTTTTATTATTGGCATGTTTTCTTTATCTACCGGATTTTTATTATTTTCATTTTTATTGTCGACAAATTTTATTTTTGGTATACCATTTATTTCTGTAATGGAAGTACAATTCCATATAAAACATTTTTCTTTATTTTTATTATTATTTTTACTTTTGTTTTTATCTATAGTATTATTTTTCTTTCTTATACTACGAGTTACTATATTAATGGCGTGGGTAGGGATCATTTCTTTTAATGTATTTGTATTTATTTGGATGCGTGATAAAGCATCTGCGTTAGTATTTATTTTTCCTTTCTTAAATTTTATTTCAAAGTCATAGTCCATAAGATCTATTCTAATTCTTGTCATTTTAGACGATGGATTATTGTGTGTAAATAGACTTACTAAAGGTCTATGATCTGTAACAACTGTGAATTTCCTGCCATATACATAGGGTCTAAAATAGGATACAGCCCAATGTATACTTAATAATTCTTTTTCTATTATTGGCTTATTTAATTCATGTTTATTCAAAGATCTACTAGCGTAAGCGATTGGCCTGTCACTTCCGATTTTTCCTTGAGATAAAACTGCGCCAAAGGCAAAATCTGAGGCATCTGTTGTTATAATAAATTCTTTATTGAAATCTGGATAGGTCAGAATAGGGGGTTTAATTAATTTTTGTTTTAAAGTTTGGAATGATTTTTCACAATCATCCGTCCAATCAAATATTACATTCTTTTTTGATAAATTATTAAGTGGTTTTGCAATTTGTGCAAAATTTTGTATGAATTTTCTATAATAATTGCAAAAAGCTACGAATCTTCTTGCGTCATCACAATTTTTTGGTGTGGGGTAATTAATTATTGTGTTATATTTAGATGGATCAGGTTTTACTCCATCCTTTGTGATTAAGTGTCCTAAGTATGTCACTTGAGTTTTTAGGAAATTACATTTTTTGGGATTTAACTTAAGGTTATATTCCCTAAGTTTTTGAAATACTTTAACTAAATTATTATTATGGTGCTGTAAACTACAACCGAAAATTATTATATCATCGACATATATGAAGGCTTCTGAGTCTAGTCCAGCTAGAGCTATAGAGAGCATTCTCTGAAAACTATTGGAAGAAATTTTCAAGCCAAAAGGTAATCTTTTGAATTGGTAGTGTCCTTTATTTGTTGAAAAAGCAGTCACTGGTTTTGATTCATTATCTAATTCTATCTGATGAAATGAATTGCTTAGATCAAGTGTTGAAAAATATTTTGCTCTGCCAAGACTATCCAAAATATCTTCAAGACGTGTAAATGGAAATTTGTCGTCGACTATTTTCTTATTTAATTGTCTATAGTCTACAAACAATCTCCATCTTTTTTCGTCATTTTCAGATTTCTTGGGTACTATTAACAGAGGTGAATTATATGGGCTATTGGAATTTTCTATAATTTTGTTTTTAAGTAGTTGATCTACTTGTGTTTGTATTTCTTTTAATTGTGTTTGAGGTAATCTGTAATTTTTTATGTAAACTGGGGTTTTATCTTGAAGTGGTATATTTTGTGTATAGAAATTGTTGTGTTAATTTATTTTTTTCTAATTGAAATATGTCTGAAAAGTTTTTGCAGATAGTTAGAATAGTTTGTTTTGCTTTTTCATCTAAAGTAGTCACATTTAGTTCTTTCAATAATTCTTCAGTTCTATTTTGTTTTATACTTGAAATTTTTAATATGTCGTAATTTTTTAAAGGTTTTATTTTGGGTTGCAAATTTGTTATTGTAGCACTTCGGTTATTTGTATTTAGGATTTTTATATGGGGTACACCTTTTGCAGGTATAATTGAATTTGCTAAGAAAACACCTTTTCCTAAATCTTGGTTTAATATGACACTGTCCCCTTCAATTTTTATGTTTAGAGGGTATATTATTTCTGTCCGTGCAGGAATATTAATTTGATTGTAATTTGGTATTTTGGTTTCAATGGGAACTTCAATTTCTTCTCCATTGACCTTTATAGAAAACAAGAATGTATCAAAATCTAAAATACATCTGTATTTATGGAAAAATTCTGAACCTAATATGCCGTCAGTTGGAATTGGAAATTCTGAGCCTACTACATGGAATTTATGACTCATATAAGTATTGTTAACTTTTATTTTTAAAGAAATGGTTCCTACTGAATGAATTGGGTGTTCATTCACGCCTGTAATTTTACATATTTCATTGCTATTTATAAAATCTTCATTTTCTATTAGTTCTTGTTTTATTATGGAGATCTCTGCTCCTGTATCTAATAATAAATTTAAAAAGTTAAAATTGGTTTTCAATTTTACATAATTTATATTATCTTTATTTATCTTAAAAATTTTTGAATTTTCATTTAGTTTATATTTATTTTGTTCATATCTCCGATAAGCTCCTCGGAGACCTGACCGTTTCCCTGTTCTATATTTATTTGTCTAACTTTAAATTTCTTATTATTTCTATATTTATTATTGTTATCGTTATTATTGTGAATTTTCCCATTTTGGAAATTATTATTTCTGTTTTGGAAGCTATTTTTATTGTGAAACCTATTGTTACTATATCTAAGACCGTTGTTGTATTTGTTGTTGTTTTTATTATTTTTGTTATAATAGTTGTTTTTGTAGTATAGGATGTTATTTGTTGTTGTTTTGTTGTTTGTGCTTGCTTCAGTGTCAATTTTGACAGCTTCATTGAATGTTTTGGGTTGTGCTGCGAATATTAGTGAGTGTAGGGGTTCTGATAATCCTGTTTTGAAAGTCCCTAGAGCAAGTTGATCATTGAGTTTTACTATGGTTGCTCTTCACCTAGTTCGAGTAGTTGTACCATATTTAATTCAGCTATCAGTTTTTCTATTCTTTCTATATATTTGTTGAGTGGTCTGTTGGCTTGTATTGTTGTTGATAATTCAGTGTGTATTGTAGTTTGGTTTTTTCTGTTTGAAAAAACTTTGTTAAATATTTTCTCGAATTCAACGAAATTTTCAGGTTTAGTTCTTTAGTTAAACTGAATTAATTTTTGTTTATCTGTTTCTTTTGTTGCGTCATATAAATATTTGGTTAGATTTATAAAATTGTTTAAATTTTGACTTTCACCGTCAAATAGAGGTATTATCTTAATTGTCTTATCTATGTCAAACTCCATTGTTGCTTCTTTTATTATTGTTGTGTTGTTATCTTCACTACTTGTATCTGATGTCAGGGTTGTATCCTGTTCTGTTATATTCTCCAGTTTTGTAATTTTTGTTAAATTTATGTATACTTTCGGGGCCCAAAACCGCACTGTCACCTCCTAGTGGTGGGCCCCGGTAATGGCGGAGGATAAAGGGGTGATTGAAACGATCAAAGTTACGTTCGTGTCGTGGTCATGTCTCGCGGCGAGCCTCTTGCTTTGTGAGTTTCAGCCCTATATCTATACGTCGGCTGACGACAGGCGTCCCAAGTCAAGGTGGAACAGCATATGCCGATGACTGCGTGGCTAAGGGGGAGCTTAGTCATTAGTATGCGGACTCTGGATACCAGGCGCCCTCCAGTTTAAATGAGCCTTCCCATGGTATGCCGGGCTCTGCCATGGGTGACTTTACTTTCCCGCGCTACTCGTGGGACAGAAATGGAAAACAACAACAACAACAACAAGACAAATAACAACAGTGACAACAACAACAACGACACTAAGGACAACATACAACCACTTAGTGCTCAAGGGTCTTCGGAACCAGAGCTTCTCTCAACTGACGCAGAGGAGGAACTCCTTCTCACGCCAGTGGAGGAAAAGGCGTCGCCTCCGATGGAGACGGATAATCAGGATCCTCTTGGACCTATTATCCAAAAAACTGAGGAGGACCTGAAAAGGTTGGACATCAGGGGAAAAAAACAATATTTCTCTGGTGCATCCAAGCGGCGTATCGCGGCTTATATCAGGGATGGCATGTCCCCAGAGCAAGCTCGCAGATACGAGAAGGAAAGGCTGGAAAAGCTGAAGGCCTGCGGATCGGTTGTTGTGGCCGACCATCCCCAAAAGAGGGAAAGGTCGGAAAGCAACACCCCTGATGCAGGGCCCTCAAAGAAGAGGTCGATGAAGGGCAATGTTGAGGAAAAGGTCCCTGGGAACATTCCTCAACAAAACCCGAAAATGACTTCTTATCGGGATGCAGTAGCACAGGTCAAGGTGGCCATCACTCATAGACTGCATCCAGAGGAGAGGCTATCCGAAGTCCAGATGGGGAAAATCAAAGTAGCCATTATGGATGAAATGGATAGGGTTGTGGACTCTCATCCACAATTCACTGCAGCGTTGCAAAGGGACGGATGGATATCCTTAACATGCAACAATCAAAACACCAGGGAGTGGATAACCAGTGTCTGCAGGAAGATAAAGCCTTGGGACGGTTGCGATGTCGTGGTACTGGATGGCGACAGCATGCCCAAACAGCATGTCTGCGTCACCTACGTACCAAAGGACGAGACAACCGTCAGTCTCTCCAGGGACAAATTTCTAAGTAGGATAGGGAAGCAAAATCCCAGCCGCAAGATAAGTTCCTGGAGGGTGCTGAGGATGGATAAGGAAAAGGACGGGGGCTGGTCCATCACCTTTTCCGTGGATGATTCCGGATTGGAAGATCTACGGAAAGCGGAGTTCCGACTTTTCCTGAATTTCTTCCGTGTTACCGTTCGGGTTAAAGGAAGAAAATCCTCTCAAGGTGCTGGCGGCAGGGCAGGACAAAATAAAAAACCAGTGCCCACCGCGACAACGACAACGACGAGCACTTCAGGCCAACCAAAAGAGCCAAAACTCATTGGAAAGTCTGAAGTCGCTCCGAAAATGGCGGCAAGGGAAACGGAAGGACCATCGACCAGCACGCCAAATACAAGCGTCCCGGGGGAACCAAAAGGGCTCAAGCCCATTGGGAAGCCCGGAAATGCTTCGGTATTTGCTGTTGGCAGGGCAGGCGCCCACCAAGATGTGTAAAAAGGCGAAAATGGGAGGTAAGGCTCATGTAAAGCCTTTGTCTAAAGGGCCAAAGCCCATAGACAAGAGCCGGAGAAAATAATATGGCTGTGAGGTGCATCCAAATAAATCTACAGCATGCTAGGGCATCTACTGATGTTCTGGCTCATAGATTTATGAAGGATCACCTCGATATCGCCCTTATCCAAGAGCCTTACATAGTGAAGGATCAGGTTAAGGGCCTAACAGGTGAGCTATTGTATGATAATACAACTGGGGGCAGGCCTAGGGCTTGCATCTTGTTTAGTAAAAAGCTAACGTATTTTCCCATTCCAGATTACTGTTCTAAGGATCAGGTAGCTGCGTTGGTGAAGGTGAAGTCCTGCGGGGGCTGGACAGAGTTCATTGTGTGCTCATCCTACCTCCCGGGGGACTGTGCCCACCCGGACGAGCAACTGAAGGATCTAGTGGACTTTTGTGGAAGGAGGAACTTCCAACTTATAATAGGAAGTGATGCCAATGCCCACCACACCGTCTGGGGAAGCAGCAATATAAACAAAAGAGGTGAGTGCCTACTTGAATTTATATATGGCAATAAATTAATGATTATGAATGAAGGCAATAGGCCGACATTCATAAATGCAATTAGGGAAGAGGTCCTTGACATCACCCTTTGCACTGAATTTATCGGCAGTAGGATTGGTGGATGGCATGTCTCAAATGAGACATCCATGTCCGATCATAGGCAGATTAGGTTTGATATCATGGTCTCCGGGGGCCTGGCAGAAGAAATATATCGGGTGCCCCAATCCACAAATTGGAGTCAATTCGAAACGCTCCTCATGGATGGGATTAGATCCGTTCCTGCTTCTGTCAGAACGGTGATGGATATCGAACTGGCCAGCGAGGCCCTGACGGCGGCTATTACTAATGCCTATCACGGGAGCTGCCGTGCTAAGCCGAGGCGGAGCAATAGGAAGTGCCCGTGGTGGAATGAAGAGCTTTCAAGGCTTAGACTAAAGACCAGAAAGCTATTCAATAAGGCCAAGGCGTCAGGTTCGTGGGAAGAGTATAAGGACTCACTCACAAAATACAATAAAGAAATTAGGAAAGCGAAGAGAATCTCGTGGAGGGCGTTCTGCAAGGGCATTGATGAACTCCCCAGCAGTGCGCGTCTTCACAGGGTGCTTTCCAAAAAGTATGCTAGTAGGTTGGGCCTAATGGAACGTCCTGATGGCTCCATGACTGAGAACGGAAGGCAGGCGTTGGAGCTTATGGCGTCAACGCACTTTCCTGACTCGGAGATTCTTCGGAATCACTCAAATGCAGTCATCGAACCGGGGGCACCCTGGCCCAGGAGGGATGACTGGCAACGATCCCGTCTAGTCTTCACGATGGGCAGGATTAGATGGGCTGTTTTCTCTTTCAGGCCCTTCAAATCTCCAGGTGATGACGGGATATATCCTGCATTTTTGCAGAGGGGTTTCCAACATATCGCTAGAGCACTGTTGGGAATTTTTCGCGCCAGCTATGCGTGGGGTTACATCCCTCAGGCATGGAGGGTGGCTAAAGTGACGTATATTCCGAAGGTGGGTAAGCGACCAAGCAACCACCCAAGGTCTTTCCGTCCAATCAGCCTTACTTCTTTTCTATTGAAAGCAATGGAAAAAGTGATTGATAGATTTATACGGGACGGTGCACTGGGAAGCAATCCCTTGCATGAATCTCAATACGCCTATCAGTCGGGAAGGTCTACTGTACTCGCTCTGCAGAGTCTGGTGGGGGTCCTTGAAAACTCACTGGAAGTGCGGGAGGTAGCAGTTGGCTGCTTCCTTGATATAGAGGGAGCTTTTGACAACACCCCATATCATGTCATCTGTGAGTCGTTGCACAAACGAGGGATTGATGCGACGACTAGCAGATGGGTCAATCGGATGCTACAGGATAGGATTATTAAGTCCACCATAGCTGACGATATACTCTTCATCTCCGCTGCAAAAGGATGTCCGCAGGGCGGGGTTCTTTCGCCCCTCCTGTGGTCCATTGTAGTGGATGATCTAATAGCTGCTCTCAGGGGCTCCGGGGCGCGTGTCTGGGGATACGCTGACGATGTGGCCTTCGTCGTGCGGGGAAAATTTGAGAGCACTATTTCTGATCTTCTACAGCAAAATTTACGTGTTGTGGAAAGGTGGTGCAAAGGCGTTGAGTTAAATATAAATCCAAGCAAGAGCACTTTGGTCGCCTTCACCAGACGCAGAAGCCCAATTCTGTTTGGTGAACGTATTAGTTACTCGAGGGAGGTAAAGTATCTGGGGGTAACCCTGGATGATCGTCTCTCTTGGAATACCCATATCGATAGAGTTATCGGGAGAGCTACGGCGGCCTTGTGGACGTGTAGGAGCTTCATCGGGGGGACCTGGGGAATTAGTCCCAGAATAGCACTGTGGCTATATACGGCCCTTGCTGGGCCCATCGTCACATATGCGTTGATTGTATGGTGCCGTAAAGCTCAGCAGGCGGGTGTGCGGGCCAAGCTGGAAAAGCTACAGAGGCTGGCCTGCCTGGGAGTGACCGGGGCGATGCGGACGGCTCCCACCGCTGCATTGGAGGTGATGATCGGATTGCCGCCACTGCACCTCCATATATTGAAGGAAGCTCGGCTGGTGACTTACCGACTTCTCTCTGGCGAGGACGGGGCAGGGCTAAAGTTGGCCCACAGAACTCACAGAGACTTCATTGAGGGCGATCCGATTCTAAGGATAACCATGTCAGATACCTGTCTGCCGCGGTACAACTTCGACCACAGGTACGGGGTTCTGTTTCCTGATCGATGGACGTGGGATCGGGGTGGTCCGGTACTTAGGTCGGGTTCGAGCGTGTGGTATGCGGACGGATCCAAAACGGAGTCGGGTGTGGGATCGGGCGTATACGGTGTCCGGGCGTATACGGTCACGTGTATATGCAACCCTTGACCCGTATTGCACAGTGTTCCAGGCCGAAATACATGCAATAGAGATCTGTCTGAGAATCAATTTGGAAAGGGGGTATAGAAACCGCACCATCTATGTGTTCTCAGACAGCAGGGCTGCACTGCTGGCGCTCCGTTCAGCTCAGGTTACATTCAAGCTGGTCTGGAGCTGCCTTGCTGCACTTATGGAATTGGCATCGGAAAACAGAGTGATGCTCATTTGGGTGCCGGGCCATAGTGGCCATGCGGGCAACGAAGTTGCCGATGAGTTGGCGCGGAGGGGATCTGGGGCTGCCTTTGTGCAGCCGCTGCCTTTCTGTGGTCTGCCTTCTTCCGCCGTGGGGGCCAGGCTTGCCTGCCTACTCGCGGCGGATGGCTATTGCCTCTTTAGATAATCCATAGTTGATGGATTATCTAAAGAGGCAATAGGATTGTATGAAACTTCTTCAGATCTTAAAATACTAGATTGAATTGGCTTTGTTCTAAAAATATCCAATTCTGATTTCATACATTCAATCATAATTAATCAAAAATATCAACTTTTTTTCTTTTGCTATTAACTTTTCGTCGCTTTGAAGCAAAATAGTCGATTTTTTTAATGAGGCGCCTTTTTATAGTTTTTCTTTTTCTTTTTCCAGATCCATACATTTCGTTTAATTTACGAACTGCTCCACGTCTCACATTTTTTAAAATTTCCTTACCCCGATCCTGAACTACTTCTCTTATATTTGCTCCAGTTGCAATATCAGATAGAGCATTCATACTGGAATTAATTGCTTCATTTTTCAATATATTAGCTCCGGAGACAAACAAAGGTTTCAAATATTTAAAAAGCCCCCCAAAAAAACTTCCCAATCCTCGACCTCTTTGATAGGCAAGGGCAGAATGAAGTAAGGGGCCGATATCATCAAGCCCTTTACCAGATTGAACTAAATAATACTTATAATACAATCGTTCCATAATATAAAAGAAAAATAATATAATTTTTGCTTAATACCTTTTATTTATACTTTTTTGAAATGTAATACAATTTTTGTAGGAATATTACTATTGGAAAAATTTATTTGTTTACCATACTTATCACATAACATAATAGAAATATTATCAAAAAATTTATTTTCAACTGGAAAATAATGAATATTTTTAAATTCAAAAAAATTATTTTCGCATGTATTCTTTATTATTATTGTTCGTAAACACCTCAAAGTATTGTCACCGGCAATTTGTGGTTCTATAATGTCACTGTATACAAACATAATATCTGATTTATTTACTGGTATAAAATATAAGGTTTCTAAATAAGACTTGTACAATTGCACAATTCTGTCTTTATATTTTTTAAAATCGGGGCATTTTATTAAAATTTGATTAAAACATTCTTTGATAAAAACATCAATTGGCCAATTGGTTTTTATACCTATTTTTATGTCAACTTCTGGATCGCTGACACATATTTTAACCACTTCACCAGTGTATTCAGTTGGTTCTCCAGATTTTATGTAACTTGAGTTCCTTGAAATATAATCAAAAATTTGCCATATAAGTTGACGCTCACATTCCTTTTTTGTATATCCTGCATCCGGTTCTATATTTTGTATGAGTGTAGGTAAAGCAAAAGTTTTCCAATCACAATTGATTTGTTCTTTCCTATATGGAATATAAGTTGTACCTATGTTTTCATATCTTTTTTCTGTACTTCCAATCGTAATTGCAATTCTTTTTTCGTAGTTTTCTCCGTAAATGGATGATACATAATCATTTGCATACACTTGTGAAATTCCAACTTTCCATTTTTCATCAAGGGCAAATTGTTTATTTAATTTATTGGTAAAAGCTGCCAATGTGTTTTCAGGATAGTAGTTAATGAACGAGTCACTTAGTAAAGTTACATAAAATTCATCATTTACCTGTAAGTTGTCCATGTGCTTGTCGATTTACTTTTACGTATGGGAAAATCAAGCTGTGTTTGTGTGTCACCTGCTTTAGCTGATCGTAAAACACGTCTTTGAGATTTTTCTGCGCTTTTGCTATTTATAGTTTTTTCTTTTTTTGTAGGAGGACTTGAACTGTCTAGAGGAACCGTTATAATATCTCCACTATCCGTTTCGTACATCTGAAAATTTTGATTTCTGATAGACTTACGTTTTCTAAGACGTTCACCAGCTGATGCAGCAGAAAGCGCTGTCGTAAAAACATTTTCATGCAATTCATTATCAAATACATCGTCTGGTTCTTTTTCGAATATTTCCTCCTCGGGGAACTGTATTTTAGCATCCTTAAATTCCACAAAATTTGTTTGGGTGTCTGTGTTTTTAAAAACAGTTTTTGGACGAGTTTGAGTACTCTTTGTTTCTGTAAGTTTGGGCTCGTACGACTGTGCTGTAATGTTTTGGGGAACAGTTCTACTTTTGTTCCTTATTTTAAACAGGTTTTGACGATATAAATACCACTTTTGGATATCAGTCAAATTTTTATTCAGTAGAATATTTTTCATCTTTTTATTTAACTCATTTAGCTCGACATCAGAATTTTGTTTTAGATTTTCATAAATTTCAGGTTTTATTATTACCATTTTATTAAACATTGCGCTATTCATTTTAAGAAACGTCCTATTATTCCAGACAATATGGCTCCGAGAAGGCTTGGTAAAAATCCCCCTTTTTGAATAATTATTTTTCGTTTATTATTTATAGATTTTTTATTGGAGGTTAACGCCCGTAACTCTTTTTTATACTTCCTTAGTTGATTCGTTATTTTTTTATTAAGATTGCAATTTCCTTTTACTATATTGAAAGCTATTTCACAAAATGTTTTTATTACTTCTGGTTCACAATGCTTAATTATTATTTTTTGAAACCTTGGTTTAGAATTTTTTAATAGGTGCAATATATGTCGGTTGGTTTTCAAACGTCTCATATTCTTGTGCTAATTGCTCTAACTGATCTTTTGTACAAAAACATGAATTTAGACCAAACAAATCACTTCTTAATCTAAAAAGATCGTTGACTTCTTGAGTGAGATCTAATAATATATATCCATATGGTTGTGATGTTACCTCATTATATACTTTTTCGAATTCTTTAACCTGATTCGGATATATTTGTCTGGCCAAAGGTAATATTTGTGATTTATCTCTAGGGTTTTTGAAAAGTACTAAATATTTACAATTTAATGAAATATCTCTTGAAAATTTTCCTTGATGAAAAAGATTTTGTGTTACAAAAATTACAGACAAATTTCTGTGATGTGAACCTCTAGTAAATAACTCACATATTCGTTTGTCCTGTGTACTTAACATCATATCGTCTAATACTATTAATATAGGTTCATGATTATCATTTATGTATGGAACAGTAACATAATGCTCAAGTCGTTCTATATTTTTGGGAACAGCATTTTTATCAGGATTACACCAAATTATTTTTTCAACACAAGGTTTTATATTGTCTTTATTATTTTTTAAGAGATTATGTATAAAAGTGGTTTTCCCACAGCACGATGGACCGGCCACCATCATTGTAAATGGGTGAAGAAACATAATGAAAATAAAAGTTGGTCTTGTAACCTACATATATTTATAACATAAAACATGTCAATTGGTCAAAATATTATATAAACCTAGTAACCTCTTCAGTACTTTTATTTTCATTTAAACTTTCATTGAGGACAAGCACTTGTTTTCAATATGAGCGGACAGATTTTTATTGTCGACCTTCAATTTGTACAAGGAAATGAAAAACACTATTTTGTAAAAGAATTAGCTTTACTTGAAAAAGGAAGCATGATCCCCATGGTGTATTATTTTAAATCTCCATGCTCTGAACACGAACTTACCCAAAAATCAAAATATAATGTTCAATATTGTGAAGATAATATAAATGGATTAACGGAAATATAGAATATTCACAAGTACCACATATTATTAAGCAAATTTTACAATCAGCTGAAAAGATTTATGTAAAGGGCATTCAAAAAAAGGTATTCTTACAACAGTTCATTGACAACTCCAAAATAGAGGATTTAACAGAAAGTATGCCATCATTATTACAAATTGAAAACTATAAGTCTTTATGCCCTATTGCTGCACATAATGGAATTAAAAAATGAAGATGTGCTGTAAAAAATGCAATCAACATTTACATACATTTGATAAAGGAAAAAATACTGAATTAACTACATAATAAAAATATGAAAACAAAAGTTCACTTTAACTTGAAATTAAAAATTCATTATATGTATGCATGGGATTTTGCTTACAGAATTGCTCGAAAAGGAATATACGATAAGCTTGCACGAGATAGGAACCGGTTTCAAAGACGTATACAAATATTTGAACCAGTGATATCTGCAATTCTAACCTGTAGTTATCGAAAAAAAATATTTAAAGAAAGATTCCAAGAACAAATATGTACTATATATAATTATATTAAAAAAAAAAAATGTGTTTTGTAATTTATAGGTATATACGTTCTATAGAACATTCTACTTTAAGAAAAATACAAATGCGTAATGTATTAACAACTAGACTTTTTTTGATTAACCAGTTTTTTTTTTTTTGTATTTAAATACAATCAAAGAAAATGAAAACAAGAATTTGTTTTTATTTTCAACGCAACTATTTGCATCAACAACAACATATTTTATGCATCTTGTTTTTCTTATGCAAAAGTAAGCAATAAGACATTCCTGCTATTTCTTAATTATGCATAGTAAAAACAAAAACAATGCGGTGCGCAAGCAACTAGATACAATAACAAGAACTAAGGTAGAAGGAAAATAAAAATTATAGGTACCTCAATGTAAAAAAAACAAGTTTTCTCCTTTTTTACTATCAAGGTAAAATTAAAAATACGTACTTTCTGATATTTCTGATTACCTAATACTATTTTTAAAATATTTAATTTAAATTTCCCTATCTGCTGGACAACTCCGGCAAAGGAAATTCACATGTAAACAAATCATGCAAAGTCTCAAGTACGCTGAACTCGGACAAGTAAACAACTTGCTTTGCAACTTTTCACCTCATTGACCGGGCGGCCACCTCAGCTTCGTACATTCATATGTACATGGGTCATGACACACTCAAACAAGTCATCTACCTATACCAGGAAATAAACGACCCGTTATACAGGTCATGACACACTTTAGCAGGTCGTCTACCTATACCAGGAAATAAGAAAGTGAAAGTGGGTCGTGCGATATGGGCTGATTTTTTCCCATCCCAGAGTGCCAGAATACCTACATATGTATGTACATATGAATGTGGTTTTTCAAATAAAAAAAAGGTTTAGGCAAAAACAAAATAATAATTTTATTCAAATATATGTATGTACATATGAATGTATTAAAATTTAGCATTTAACAGTTTTTCGTTTGGAACAATAATAATAAAATTCTAACTACATATATTCTGTATGCATATTTTTTTAAAAACAAATGAAATATTGATATTCCGATGCCACGAAACATCTGATGTCTGATAAAAGTTGACATTTATTTACGTTAAGATTAATTCGATTATGCGAACCAAAAATATGTGAGATCATTATATTTTCAAATATTATTTATTTCCCGGTTTGTGTTTCTAATATGTTAATAACGTAAAACGTAAAACGTATCATTTATTTCTTGGTTTGTGTTTCTAATTATAAAAAGTATAAAAGAAAAACGTGCTTTTGTTATACAAAAATTTTTTCAGAAAATCTTAAAATGGAGCTATTTCGGGGATAAAAAGTTCCAATATCAAATTTTTCTGGGACCCTAGAGGCAAAACTCTATCTAATGCCCTTTGTCCCATGTCTCTAGCCCTTCAAGAAATACCCGTACCTTTTACCACCTGAGAAGTAGCTATATATATATAATAATGTAAAATAGGATGGTTTTTGAAGAGTTATACGAAATATGAATAAAGGATTATAAAGGAAAATTCAAGGTACTGCGTAGCCTAGTGGTTAGCGTGGTAGTCTCATAGTCAGAAGGTTATTGGATCAATGCTTGCCTGGATGTTGTCGTGTTTTTATTTTTTTGGATTATTTTAAAAATTTTTTTTTTTATTTTGTTTAAATTTTGTGTTTTATTTTTTTTTTAATATATAACAGATAAATATTATTATAAAAATTTAAAGAAAATTTCCAAACAAAAAAAAAATGTTACAATAGTTAAGTACATAAATATGTATGTATATATTTTTTTAAAGCTTCCTAACTAATTTTTTTAAGCTTTTTATATGAATTGAATAATATTCAAAACTGTAGAATATATAGAAATAAATTTTAAACGCATAATAATTATATCATGGGGGTATACTTACAAAAATTAATTTCTCAAATAAAGAAAAGGTTTAGTCAAAAACAAAATAATAATTTTATTCAAATATGTATGGATGTATATATGAATATATGTATGTATGTATATATGAGTGGATTAAAATTGAAGATTTTAAAGTTTTTTGTTCCAACATATGAACGTATATTCATATGAATGTATTAGAATCGAAAATTTAGAAATTTTGCTGTTGGAACAATTAGAAATAAAACTATAAATGCAAATATACATAATTATGAATGGATACCTGTTTTTTTAAAACTGTGGGTGAACATATAGGATTGAATTTTCCAAATAAAGAAAAGGTTTAGTCAAAAACAAAATTATAATTTTGTTAAAATATATGTATGAATGTATATATGAATATATGTGTGTATGTATATATGAATGGATTAGAATTGAAGATCTTAAAATTTTTCGTTCCAACATATGAACGTATGTACATATTTTATGTATTAGAATGGAAAATTTTGAAATTTTGCTGTTGGGAGAATTAGAAATAAAATTATAGATGCAAACATACATAATTATGAATGGATAACTGTTTTTTTTAAACTGTGGGTAAACATATAGGATTGATTTTTCCAAATAAAGAAAAGGTTTAGTCAAAAACAAAATAATAATTTATGTATGTAAAAATATATGTATGTATGCATATATGAATATATGTATGTATGTATATATGAATGGATTGGAATTTAGCATTTTACAGGTTTTCGCTCGAACAATAAAAATAAAATTTTAGGTAGATACGTACGTACATAAATTGTGTATGTATATTTTTTTAAAGCTTGCTGACGAAACATAATATTCAAAACAATAACAAATGAAGCATTAATATTCATTTGCCACAAAACATCTGATGTCTTTTATAAAATGTGACATTTACTTAAGTTTACTTCGATTTTTCGAACTTAAAATAAATGTGACATCATTATATTTTCGATATTATTTATTCCTTGTTCTGGGTTTGTGTTTCTAATAATAGAAAGTATTATTTTATTTGTTGGTTTGCGTTTCTAGTAATATAAAGTATAAAAGAAAAATGTGCTTTTGTTATACAAAAATTTTTTCAGAAAATCTTTAAATAGGGCTATTTCGTGTCTAAAAAGTTCAAATGTCAGATTTTTCTGGGATCCTAGAGGCAAAACCCTATCTAATGCCTTTTGTCCCATGTCTCTAGCCCTTCTAGAAGTACCCGTACTTTTTGTCATCTGAGAAGTAGCTATATATATATAATGTAAAATAGGATGGATTTTGAAGAGTTATACGAAATATGAATAAAATATAGAATTATAAATGAAATTCAAGGTACTGCGTAGCCTAGTGGGTAGCGTGGTAGTTTGATAGCCAGAAGGTTATTGGATCAATGGATGCTGTCATATTTTCCTTTTTTTGGATTATTTTAAAAAATTTTTTTTCTTTTATTTAAATTTTTTGTTTTATTTTTTTTTTATTTACATATATCAGATAAATATTATTATAAAAGTTTAAAGAAAATTTCCAGAAAAATATTGTTATAATAGTTAAGTACATAAATATTTATGTATATTTTTTTTAAAGGTTCCCATCTTTTTTTTTTTATGCTTCCTATATGAATTGAATAATATTCAAATTTGTGGTTTGGCATATAGAAACACATAATTATTAAATCATGGGGGTAATATACAAAAATAAATTTTTCGTATAAAGAAAAGGTTTAGGTATAAAAAAAATAATACTTTTATTCAAATATATGTATGTACATGAATGTACTAGAATTGAACATTTTAAAATATTTTGTTCAAAAAATTAGAAATAAAATTTTAAGCATAAACATACCTAATTATGAATATATAACTATTTTTTTAAAACTGCGGGTGAACATATAGAAATAAATTTTTCAAATAAAGAAAAAGTTTAGGCAAAAATAAAATAATAATTGTGTTCAAATATATGTATGTACATATGAATGTAATTTTTCAAATAAAGAAAAGGTTTATCCAAAAACAAAATAATGATTTTATTCAAATATAAGTAATAACTTCTGATATTTATTTAAAAAAATAAAAAATAAAATAATTTAACGTTTAACCTTTTTATATTCTTTTTTATTCTTATTTTATTAACAATAATTAGTACCGCTTCAACCAATTGTTACAATAATAATGATTATCTTATTATGAATTTTACTTATACAACATAAAGTTGTGAAATTAATAAGTAATGTGCTTATTACTCTAATAATTTAACTTAATGAAAATTTCTTCTTGCAACTTCAGAACAGATGGATGACGTAATCAAAGGAACGAGTTAAAGGCAGAAAAATTAATTAAAAAATTTTTCTGCTCCAACTGAACTCGAACCAGTGACCTACCGCTTTCTAGGCGGACGCTCTACCAACTGAGCTATAGAGGCATGAAGAAATTGCCGACGAAATGTTCTTTACATTGCTTTATACTGTAATCCACATGATTGTTAAGTTAAATGATTATCTTTTTTAAAATATCAGAAATTAATATGAGTTTCGGAAAACGTCACCTGAATAAAAAAACTCGATTTGTAAAACTCCATTTCATCATTTTCAACACGCGCAACCAAAAATTCATTTTCAAAAGTTGCGAAATCTGCAAAATAGCATTTTTCAATATTTTTTTTTTGTGCGTGTTAATTTGCGTAACCAAAAGTTCATTCCCCAAATGTTGCGAAATCTGCAGAATAGCATTTTTCAATATTTTATTTTTGCACGTGTTAACTCTTCCACCCTTAAAAATCGAGTGTCCTCACTCGATCGGTGTTACGAGAAATGTATGCAGAATCGATTTCTTTTGGAAAGTAGAGATTTTTGATTCGGTATCGTTTTGGAAGAGGTTACATTTGTTTCGGATGCGTTTTCCTTTGAAGCGACGTTTTTCAATTTGACTTCTGCCTTGGGTTATATGTCGACGATCTTTACCTGTCTTCTTCTTCTTTTGGTGATAATTATCGACGCTGCGAATATTAGTATGACAATGGTGAATGGCCCGACACTGATAGAATGTAAAATTCGGCTAATAAGTAGTTCATGTTTCAGGAGCTCAATTTCTTGGGTGCTGTTGATGTTAACATCTCTTAGTGATTCTAAAGATAAATGTTCATGCACTTCTTGTCTGATAATTTGGGGTTGAAGAATAGCCCGTAATATATTGCTGGTTGATAATTCTTTTGTAAAAAATGGTTCTCCGTCGATTATGACTGAAGAATTTTGAATAGTCAAGAGGTAAGTACCATTGATGTATTTCTCTTCGTTGTCTATTAAGATTACTCCTTTATACCGGTTAAGGAGGATGATACTATTTTCTACTGCTACTACATTAGGGATGTGATTAATATTGGTGACATTACAGGTGGCCGTTTTTCCTCTTAGTAGTGGCAACACGCAGGTGGAATTTCCTAAACTTTTTTTAAAAATAACTTTTAATGTTATTTTTATTACATATGTGACTTAAGTTCTTACAATTTTTTACAATTTTAAATGAATTATTTCTACTATAGAGTAATTGGTTGAAGTCAAGTTTTATTACATTATTACCGTTTTTTATTGGTTTTGTTACTAATTTATCATATAAATCATTTTTTGTTTTTGATATTTCTATAAGGAAAAGCAAGCAAGTTTCATTGGATATTACTTTTACAGTCGCTATATTGAGGGCTTCTTCTGCATTAGTATAAGGGAAGTTTTCAAAATTTAATAAATCTAAAATATTTTTTAATTCTGCTTTAAACAGTTACATAGAATTGGCTATTCCCGCTTTTGCTCAGTGGATTGAATGAATTATATTGGTTATTTCTTGTTTAAATTGTTTCAAAAGGTCGAGCTTACTGGTTCTGACTTTGAACAGACTGACCTCTGACTTAAGTGCAGAACTTGAGGTAGATCTTTCGGTTCCCTCATGGCTAAGAAACATGGAAGGTCCCCATTTAAGCCCTTAGTAAAAGCGTTAAGTGCTTTTTCCCTGTAACATAGAGTCATAGTTGACCGAGCATCCATTGTAAGATCCATGGCCGAAAGTTTCTCCAAAATTAGGGATAAATGGTGGTAGATTTCCTTATAGAAATCCTCCACCGAAGAGCCTCTTTGTGATTTTGTAGACATCTGCTCCTCCAGCGTGACGATGTCCCTTTTATCCACATAGTGCAAGTCGAGACATTTCACTATGCTTTCCCAATTAAGTGGAGTACTGTATGACTCGAGGGCTATGTCTGTACTGCCCATGATCTTGTTTCGAATGGCGTTAATGATGCCGTAATATTTTGGTTTCAGCCGCCAATGCTCATAAATACTGAGAACGCGCTCTATGCTCTTTTTCCAAGAGCCGTATTCTCCAGCTTCGCCTCAGAAGACTCGTAGTCCTTTAAGTACATCAGGGATTTGCTTCATGTCTACCAGATCCGGATCACTTTCAAAATTTATGTCCTCGTCAAAGAATACTTCTTCTAATAAATTCGACATGCCTCCGTTCTTAAATATTTTCCTCGTCTCGTACTGAACCATCTCTCTAATGGTTTCTCTGATGGTCTGAGATCTTTCATGTTCGTGTAAAGGAGATGCATGAATTGGACTAACATCATTCTCACCATCAACCCGGTAGGAGTTCATCAACCATTCATCAACCCCATTTCAGGAGTAGAGATACCACGTGGGGATTTGTCAATGTTTGTACGAGTTGACTAATTAAGGCGTCGGCAAATATTGTTGGAGATAAATTAAATTTGGAAGCAGAATATCTAAAGTTACTTATAAAAAAGGCAGATTGTGAATTGCAATTATAGTCAACGTTTGCTAGTTAATTTTTGTTAAGAAAAATACGAGTTACAGTAAAAGAAAAGTAGTTTCAATATTATTTAAAGATGATCTTAATTATAATTGATTAAAGTGTGTTTGTTGCATACAAAATTTCGATTATTATAAATTGGTAAAACGGGCAAAATCGAGAATAGAGAAAGAGAAAAAAAAATAATAGTTTTAAGCTGTTTATTTGCTTTTAACCTTTTACAAGTATTTTTCCTTTTTTTTTATTTTTTTTTTTTATTATTAAACAAGAAAAATTTTATTTAAAATTCTCAAAATGTAACTATGGTTAGAAAAATTTATTAAAATTCTATTAAAATTATAAAATTATATAAAAAAATCTATTAAAGGTATTATTGTCTGTAATTATTATTAAAAAAAATTTATTTTAAATTAAATATTCCAAATTTATTTAAAAACTGATTTATTTTAAAAACAATTTCTTTACTTTTTATTAAATTTAACTATTTAAAAAGTAAATGATTTCTTTGCTTTTTAGCTTTTCAAATTTTTATTTTATAATTAGGTTTTGCTGTTTAAAATTTCCTAAAAAAATGAAAATTGTGTTTTTTATTTTTATTACAGTATATATGTTATTTTGCACCACCGTGCCTAAGGCAGCCTCACCTTAGGTATCGAAGAGTAGGCTTGAATCACGGTAGTTATGATAAATTTTAATTATTAGTTTTGTTAGTCTATTAATATTTGTTAATTAAAGTTAGTATGTCTACGATAGCAAATTTTGTTATTAGTTCATTAATCTACAATTTATTTCAAATAATATTTTTAAATATTTTTAAATATTATTTTACTCTTATTTATGCAGAGTAAATTGTTTATCTTTAAAGATGAAAGATCTTGTGTGAGCTCAAATGGTTTTGTATTTTTATTTAATAATTTTTTTTATAACTTTTAATTTTATTCTTCTCAAAAATTGAAATTATGTTTATTATTTTGGAATTCCTTTTGTTCTAATATGGTTGGCATACTGCTTTTCTCCATTTATTGGGATACTTATTGACGCATTTAACCAACAGTAGTACTACAAAAATTTTATATTTAATTTTATTGAAAATACTTCACTATATTTTACTGAAGATAATCAAAAAAGAATTTATTTTATTTTATGTAAATTAATTTATTTTTCTTTCTTTTCAAGTAAGTTGTTTTTCTTGAGGTAAGTATTTCTCTAATCACACTGAGACTTCTAATATTTATTAGTGTAATAATACTAAGATTATTTACTAGTGAAATAATAAGTATCATAACCTATGTTCAAACAATTTTTATGTTTCAAAAATTCTTCGAATACTCGTAGTTTCAATTAATTAAATGTAATTGATCCTCGAGATTTATTATTTTTTCCTCTATAGATATTAGATTGATACTCGCAGTTTCAATTCATTAAATCTAATTGATCTTCGAGTTTTATTATTTTTAAATAATCAAAGATGACTTACAGTAACATGATTTGCCTTATTGTGCTCATTTTGCTTGTTACCCTCCTACAATGACAGACCAGGCGGCTGTATGCAACACTTTTGAGTGCAGCTCCTTTTTGTCAGTCCAGACTACTAAGGGGCCTGGTTCCTTGGTCCTTCCTGTAAAAGTGGTTTGGTTACACTATACCACAGTCCCGCTTTGTGAGTATTGTGCGGCTTTTTACTGTTATTGTTTTTATAGTTATTGTTTAATAATTGTTTGATTATTGTTTTTCTAATTTTAATTTTAGATTTTTTTTCTTTTAATAAAACTTTCTAATAGTCTTTGAAATTTTTAATTTATTGCGGTATAATGTTTAATTTAAATTAGTGCGGTTAATTGATTAGTAATATTAAAAAAAATTGTTGTTTATTTTATATTAATCTAAGTTTTTCTTTTTGAGCACAATATTTACACAAACACTCGCGGGGCCAAATGGCATATCGGCCCTATGTTATTAAGTTATGATAAGCTTACTGGGTCCCCCCTCGGGCGCCAGTTAATAACTTCTGATATTTATTTTAAAAAAATTAAAAATAAAATAATTTAACATTTAACCTTTTTATATTTTCTTTTATTCTTATTTTATTAACAATAATTATAACCGCTTCAACCAATTGTTACAATAATAAAGATTATCTTTTTTAAAATATCAGAAATTAATATGAGTTTCGGAAAACTTCACCTGAATAAAAAAACTCGATTTGTAAAACTCATTTTCAAAAGTTGCGAAATCTGCAAAATAGCATTTTTCAATATTTTTTTTTTGTGCGTGTTAATTTGCGTAACTAAAAGTTCATTCCCCAAATGTTGTGAAATCTGCAGAATAGCATTTTTCAATATTTTATTTTTGCGCGTGTTAACTTATATGTATGTACATATGAATGCATTAAAATTTAGCATTTTAAAGTTTTTCGCTTGGAACAATAAAAATAAAACTCTTCTCGGTTTGTGTTTCTAATATTAACGCAAAATGTCACATTTATTTCTTGGTTTGTGTTTCTAATTATAAAAAGTATAAACGAAAAAGGTGCTTTTGTTATACAAAAATTTTTTCAGAAAATCTTAAAATAGAGCTATTCCGGAGCTAAAAAGTTCCAATATCAGATTTTTCTGCGACCCTAGAGGCAAAACCCTATCCTTTTGTCCCATGTCTCTAGCCCTTCCAGAAGTACCCGTACTTTTTGCCACCTGAGAAGTAGCTATATATATATAATGTAAAATAGGGTGGTTTTTGAAGAGTTATACGAAATATGTATAAAATATTGAATTATAAAGGAAAATTCAAGGTACTGCGTAGCCTGGTGGGTAGCGTGGTAATCTCATAAACAGAAGGTTATAAAATCAATGCTTGCCTGGATACTGTCGTCTTTATCTTTTTCTGGATTATTTTGAAATTTTTTTTTAAATTTTGTTTAAATTTTTTGTTTTATTTTTACCGATCGTATTGTGTAAACAATAGGTAGGTTATGTGATGGCAACAAATTTTGCATATCGAGTTTTCGGTGGGAACGTACTTCTCCATAGTAGGGAAGTGTAAATAAACTATTTTTAGCAACCTGTCGGTCTGTCGGTCTGTCGGTCTGTGTGTGCACGCGTGTATCTCAAGTTCGGCTGAACCGATTTTGATGAAATTTTATATGTAAGTTTGTTTCCACCATGGCACGCATCGATCAACTTTTGGTATATATCAGGCCTCGGGAACTGCACATTTTAGCGGGCCTGTTTTACATTTTTGAACATTTTGAAAAACATATTCAACCGATTTACTTGAAATTTTATATATAAGATCAGCTCGACCGTCCGCAAAAATTCGTATGTTTTGGAAGAAATCAGGCAGCGGCAACTAGACGTTTACTACGGGCCAAATATACATTTTTGTGTATATAAAGAGAAATAATCAACCGATTTCATTGAAATTTAATATATGAAGTCCTCGTATTAAAACAATGAACATATAAATTTTTTGGAAAGATCAGGGCTCGAGAACTGATTTGCGTGCCGATTTTACATTTTTCTCCATATCCACAGAACAAATTGATGGAATTTCTTGAAATTTGATATTTGAGTTCTGGTTGTTACCGAAACTAACTGGCGAACATTTGAGGGAATCCAGGTAGCACAAAGCGAAACTCTACTAAGAGCCAAATTTACATTTTTCTTAGTATGTTAACTATAAGCTTACTAATGTCCTAAAAATTGGAAAGAAGTATTTAACAGACATTTTTATAATATTCTGTAACACTTTCATTTAACTAGACAATACACAATGCGGTCGGTTATGTGCTGACCACATCAGATTTTTTTAAGTTTTATATTATAAAATATTAAGAAAAAAATGTATCTATATGTATATTACGGGTGTGTTTTTGAAAAAATAAAGTAAACTTAAAATATTTCAGCCACAGAATGGAACACAATTTCAAAACTACAGGCATAATACTTGGAGGGCTACAGACATGGGACAAAAGGCATTAGATATGGTTTTGCCTCCAGGATCCCAGAAAAATCTGACATTGGAACTTTTTGGCCCCGAAATAGCCCTATTTTAAGATTTTCTGAAATAATTTTTGTGTAACAAAAGGACCTTTTTCTTTTATACTTCATATTACTAGAAACGCAACCCAACAAATAACATAATAATTTTTATTAGTAGAAACACAAATCGAGAACGAGAAATAAATGTTTGTGTGTGCACGCATGTATCTCAAGTTCGGCTGAACCGATTTTGATGAAATTTTATATGTAAGTTTGTTTCCACCATGGCACGGATCGATCAACTTTTGGTATATATCAGGCCTCGGGAACTGCACTTTTTAGCGGGCCTGTTTTACATTTTTGAACATTTTGAAAAACATATTCAACCGATTTACTTGAAATTTTATATATAAGATCAGCTCGACCGTCCGCAAAAATTCGTATGTTTTGGAAGAAATCAGGCAGCGGCAACTAGACGTTTACTACGGGCCAAATATACATTTTTGTGTATATAAAGAGAAATAATCAACCGATTTCATTGAAATTTAATATATGAACTCCTCGTATTAAAACAATGAACATATAAATTTTTTGGAAAGATCAGGGCTCGAGAACTGATTTGCATGCCGATTTTACATTTTTCTCCATATCCACAGAACAAATTGATGAAATTTCTTGAAATTTGATATTTGACTTCTGGTTGTTACCGAAACTAACTGGCGAACATTTGAGGGAATTCGGGTAGCACAAAGTAAAACTCTACTAAGAGCCAAATTTACATTTTTCTAAGTATGTTAACTATAAGCTTGCTAATGTCCTAAAAATTGGAAGAAGTATTTAACAGACATTTTTATAATATTCTGTAACACTTTCATTTAACTAGACAATACACTAGACAATACACAATGCGGTCGGTTATGTGCTGACCACATCAGATTTTTTTTAATATATAACTATTATTATAAAAGTTTAAAGAAAATTTAAAAAAAAATATTGTTATAATAGTTTAAGTTTTGTTATAATTTTGCTAAGTACAATAATATGTATGTATGTCTATTTTTTTTTAAAGCTTCCTGAGTAATTTTTTTTAAGCTTTCTATATGAATTGAATAATATTCAAAACTGTGGTTTGCTATATAGAAATAAATTTCAAACGCATAATTATTAAATCATGGGGGTAAACATACAAAAATTAATTTTTCAAATAAAGAAAAGGTTTAGTCAAAAACTAAATAATAATTTTATTCACATATATGTATGTATGTATATAATGAACGTATAAGAATTGAAGATTTTAAAATTTTTCGTTCCAACATATGAACGTATGTACATATGAATGTATTAGTATTGAAAATTTTGAAATTTTCTGTTGGAACAATTAAAAATAAAATTATAAGTACAAACATACATAATTATGAATGGATAGCTGTTTTTTTAAAACTGCGGGTGAACATATATGATTGAATTTTTCAAATAAAGAAAAGGTTTAGGCAAAAACAAAATAATAATTTTATTCAAATATATGTATGTATGTATGTATGTATATGTACATATGAATGTATTAGAATTGAACATTTTGAAATTTTCTGTTGGAACAATTAGAAATAAAATTATAAGTACAAACATACATAATTATGAATGGATATCTGTTTTTTTAAAACTGTGGTGAACATATAGGATTAAATTTTTCAAATAAAGAAAATGTTTAGGCTAAAACAAAATATTAATTTTATTCAATATATGTATGACATATGAATGGATTAGAATTTAGCATTTTACAGTTTTTCGCTGGAACAATAAAAATAAAATTTTAAGTAAATGCATACGTACATAAATTGGGCATGTATATATTTTTAAAGCTTGCTGACGAGACATAATATTCAAAACAATAACAAATTAAGGATTAATATTCAGTTGCCACAAAACATCTGATGTCTTTTATAAAACCTGACATTTATTTAACTTTATTTCGATTTTTCGAACTTAAAATATGTGAGATCATTATGTTTTCGAATATTATTTATTTCTCGTTCTCGATTTGTGTTTCTAATAATAAAAATTATTATGTTATTTGTTGGGTTGCGTTTCTAGTAATATGAAGTATAAAAGAAAAAGGTCCTTTTGTTACATAAAAATTGTTTCAGAAAATCTTAAAATAGGGCTATTTCGGGGCCAAAAAGTTCCAATGTCAGATTTTTCTGGGATCCTGGAGGCAAAACCATATCTAATGCCTTTTGTCCCATGTCTGTAGCCCTCCAAGTATTATGCCTGTAGTTTTGAAATTGTGTTCCATTCTGTGGCTGAAATATTTTAAGTTTACTTGTATTTTTTCAAAAACACACCCGTAATATACATATAGATACATTTTTTTCTTAATATTTTATAATATAAAACTTAAAAAAATCTGATGTGGTCAGCACATAACCAACCGCATTGTGTCTTGTCTAGTTAAATGAAAGTGTTACAGAATATTATAAAAATGTCTGTTAAATACTTCTTTCCAATTTTTAGGACATCAGTAAGCTTATAGTTAACATACTTAGAAAAATGTAAATTTGGCTCTTAGTAGAGTTTTACTTTGTGCTACCCGAATTCCCTGAAATACTCGCCAGTTAGTTTCGGTAACAACCAGAACTCAAATATCAAATTTCAAGAAATTCCATCAATTTGTTCTGTGGATATGGTGAAAAATGTAAAATCGGCCCGCAAATCAGTTCTCGAGCCCTGATCTTTCCAAAAAAGTTGTATGTTCATTGCTTTAATATGAGGAATTCATATATTAAATTTCAATGAAATCGGTTGATTATTTCTCTTTATATACACAAAAGTGTATGTTTGGCCCGTAGTAAACGTCTAGTTGCCGATGCCTGATTTCTTCCAAAACATACGAATTTTTGCGGACGGTCGAGGTGAGCTTATATATAAAATTTCAAGTAAATCGGTTGAAGATGTTTTTCAAAATGTTCAAAAATGTAAAACATGATCCGTGCCATGGTGGAAACAAACTTACATATAAAAATTCATCAAAATCGGTTCAGCCGAACTTGAGATACACGCTTGCACACACAGACCGACAGACCGACAGACCAACAGACGGACAGACCGTCAGACCGACAGACCGACAGACCGACAGACCGACAGGTTGCTAAAAATAGTTTATTTACACTTCCCTACTATGGAGAAGTACGTTCCCACCGAAAACTCGATATGCAAAATTTGTTGCCATCACATAACCTACCTATTGTTTAGACAATACGGTCGGTAATAAGGAAAGCTCTTAAAACTAATTACGAAAAAATACATAATTAAACAAATAATTAGTTCCTTTGAGATCTAATATCTTTTAGTAATTTATTTTAGAACCTCGCTTTGAGTTATGTCGCATAAAATCGTAAAATACCTTTCACAATATGCACTTTAAGCGATAAATTACTGTGTACGCATGAAATAACTTGCTAATAAAATTCATGCACGTATGAATTTGGATTTTATTATACACGCGAATAAAACGTGTTACTGTAGAATGAGCTAACACCAATACTAACGTATCTAGGGTAATGCGTATTGAATGCGATTTATATGCAAAAAGTCCCAGGTTCGAACCCTGTAAAATGCGATTTGCCAGATGAACTTTTTTTTATTAATAATTTTATTTTTTTTAAAATGAAATTAAAAAAGCTTCTCTCTTACAAATCAATATCAGCGAGTTTCCATTCTAAATATTTTTTTGAAAATACACTATTTGTAAAAAGTTTAATGCAATAGAATAACATTTTCTTATTAAATTTTGCCCTAAAAATATATTGTCAAGAAGTTTAATGTACACTTATATTTTGCTTACTAATACATTTTGCAAAAGATCGCGAAAAGAATACATAACAGTAGTATAGACTGGGGGATTCTGTATCAATGAAAAACGGAGAAATTGTGGATCTCTGGGTGGATTTCTATGAATTTTTTTCTGGATACTTTTTGTTGTGATAAGGAATTTAAAATTTAAAAATTTTTGTGTGATAAGGAATTTAAAAAAAAAATTTTTATTGGTGTTTTTTCATTCCTCCATTCTACGATAGTTGGTTTGGTTTGAATGCGATCCGTTGTGTGTGTGTGTAGTCTTAATAATACAGTAGGCTCGTATATATAGATTTTCATTATCATAATATATTTTAAAAATGACGCCAGGAGATCTCCTAACAGGCCATTTAGATTATTGAGAATTTTTTTGTTACAAAGAAGAGGTAAATCTTGGCATTAGGTATTTGAGTAATAAATTAAAAACAAAAACAAATAATATCTTATTATTTTTATTATTTCTTTTTTAAAAATTTATAAAATTTGTTAAAAACCTCGTGAGATTTTAAAATTTTACACATTTCTTTGGATTTTTTATTGCAGATATAGCAATAAGCCCCTTTAAGCATGATGAACCCTTTAGCTTCCTCAAAGCTATCACATCCTATTTTAAAATAGAATGTGGAGTATTCAGCGTCTAAGGTCTCGTCGTCCTCCGGATTAGCTGCTTTGATGTTGTCGAAGCACCTCGGGCAAATAATTTTTTCAGCGTTGTGTTTAGAGCAGGTGTCCTCAAAATCGTCATTGTCGAACACTCCTACCTTTGTAGAGACAAAACGATAGAAAATGGTGCAAACTTTCCCATTCCCAGCACCTTCGACAAGTTGAAAGGATAGGGGGAATTTATCAATTTTATGCCCTTGGCCAATTGCAGCTGATTCAGTAAGCATGGTTTGTTGTTGTTGTTTAATAAATTATTTAATTGAAACTAATAAAAACCTTAGAAAAGAATGGTAATTCATATATTTTGTAAGCCTTCGTAATTTGTATAAGAAGAACGATAAAAAGTCTTTTGATTAAAAACATTTGGTGTTGTGAATGATAAATAAAACTACAACATAACATTTAATAAAGTTGGGTCAAACCAATGGTTTGTATTGTAGCAATTTTCCCTTCAACAAGTGAAAATTCTGCTTTTTAATACAGTCTATGTATACCTATTACACTATTAAAATTATTTTCATTCATATACAAAACTATTCCTAGGATTGCATATATTTAGGATGAACGATTTATGCAGTCTTTGAAATAAAACAAAAATTAGTAGGTATAAAGTGGGGTTATTATAATGTTCGATTTTAAGGGTCAATTGTGTTAGTTAAGAAAAATAATTATATTTTTAATGTCATTGAATTTACCGTTAGTTTTTAGCGTTTATAGAAATTTGAAAAAGCTTGCGGTTTCGAAAATATATGGTGTCAAAAATTTTTCAACTTTCAAGAGGCGATAACTTGAGAGGGGGTGGAGATGGAAAAAAATTTGCTTCTAACAAAATGATCTATGTACGTATTTAATTTCAGCTTTCTATCTTCAAGGATGTAAAAGTTTTGTAAACAAAAAAAGTGTACACGGACGGACGGACAGACGGACAGAGTGAAACTAATAAGCACTTTTTTTCAAAAAATTTTTGGAAAAGTGCTAAAAATTGTTTTAATTTTTTTATTTTATAGTGAGACCACGCATAAGTATTAATTTTATTTTCAAGTACATACCTTTTATCATCATTAGAACTTAATGCTATTTTATTTAACATTTGAGTATATAAAGAATGTAATTTAGATCTAAATGTGTTCATGGAGCAATATTTAGTTTTATTAGTAATCAATAATCTCTTATAATCTTCTTTAGTTAAAGTCTTAGCTACATACTTCATGACTCCTTTAGATTTTTTAATAAAATCATTTGAGGTTTCTAAAAAATACATTTTCGACTTTAGACCAAATTCATTTATTATTCGATCATTCATTTCATCTTCAAACAGTCCTAAAATCTTTTTGTTTACTAAAGGAAAACCATAAGGGCTATCAGGTTCATAGTCCGAAGTATCAACTATAAGTTTTGATGGATCAGATTGTTGCACATCTTCAAGAATATCTTTGTAAAAATCGTCCATGAAAATTGTATAAATGAATGCATCTGTATCAGTACAATTTAAAAAAAGTGTATTATTAGAGAATTTTTTTTTCATATAATTGTAGTGAAAGTTGTATATGTGAAATTTTGAAAGTTCAAGGACAGTAAATCCTAGGTATATGGGTTTGTTATAAAAACTATACAGTTTGTCTGATTGTATAGCGCATAAATCGTTGCTAAAAATAGATATGCTTTTAAAATTAGTTTTTGATGTAAGCGTTCTAGTGCCAACATGATTACCTTTACTTTCCCAAAAATTAACAATTTTAATATCTTTTCTTTTGTCTACATTCTCCATTGTTTTACCGAATGCTGAACAATTCATTAGTTTGAAAAATTTTTTTTTCACATTTACTTTTAGCTAATGTTCTATGGTGCGTATTCAAGTTAAAATATTTCTGCATCCAATCGGACTGTTTGAACTTTAGAGCTCTATGAATTTTTTTGAGAATCAGACCATGCTCAAGACATTGTTTCAGATTCATATAATGAATAATATATTTCTTCTTATTATTTAGGTCTAATATTAGCTTTTCGATTTTGCTAAATGATGATGGTGATATTTTTCTCTCGCAACAAAAAGGTAAGTCGTTATGTTCATCGTGTAGGCTTTCGGGATATTCAAGATCAACTTCAAAAACATACCCAATATCTGAGTTTTCAGATATAGACATGCAATCTATGGAAGAGAGATCTACCCACTCAAAAGCACCATACGGGAGGCAGATTTAGACATCGCCCAGCCATATAAATTGTTGGCATCATAATAAACAATATAAGACTGTTGTTCATTACAATCACGATTTGGATCATTATATTTATTTGAAGCTTTGCTATATCTTAAAGAGCATTGGGTGATACCACCGCGAATCTTGAAAAAATTTATAGATTTCAATATCCGTTATCAATTCTAATATTATATTTGTATATTTCAGCGTTGCTTCCCCCGAAAGCCCGGGTGCTATGTAAAAATGAGCAGGATCTAAATTATAGATTTTGTAGCAACATGCTCTAAAATTTTCGAAAACATCCGCTAAAAGGAAAATGTCTGTTTTTAAGTACAAGTCTAAATAGTCCCACATGCTTCCGCAATTGAATTCTTTCCATACTTTAAGAGCATGTTCGTAATCGTCATTAGAGCATGGAGTATCAATTAATGTATTATAGAAATTTTCTTGAGAGGGTAAACTTGTTTCTTTCAGTTTCTTTAAAGAGTCAATATAATCATAGAGAAAAATACTCTTTCTTTTAAGTAGAGAGCATTTTATATCGCTAGGAAAATTTTTTGTCATTATAATGAAATCGTCATTGTGTAAATTTTTTGTTAATGATTCTAAACTACTAGGTATAAATCTAAAGGAGTCTAAAAATCTGATCTTAAAAAAATTACCGTTTCCTAAATCGATGGTTTTTGTTAATGATATATATAGTTCTTTGTTGAGTGGTATCACATCTATTACTCTATTAACTTCGTTCAAATATTTGAAAATTAAATGTGAGTCATAAGCAGAAAAATTATGGAAGAATACTGGATAGAAATTTTTGGATTTATAGCTTAGGTTACAACTTTGATGAACCGGTCCTCGGTACGCCCCAGTCAGATGACAATGGTCCTTTACTTTGATGTCCCCTGATTCAAAAGGTTTTAAGCAAATGCTGCATTCGATGTTGTTTTTAAACTTAGATGATTCTTTATCAGTCAAATTTTTTATTTTCTCTTTCCTATTTGAATATTGCGAATGCAATTTTAAACATTCATCAATCAAAGACAAAATAAATTGCTACACACAGTCTTTCCCTATAAAGGAAGAAATTAAAAGACTGTGAATTAATGAAAAAAAGAAAAAAACTTACCCTTAAATGTGAAAAATTTATCTACTGAAGAATCAAATGAGCATTTAATATAATATGAAAATGCAATAGGTACATGAAGCCTTGTATCTGTTGTTGATGAAATATTAGGATTATTTAGGCAAGAAGCAATCTGCTTGAGCATGCATTATGAATCGGCATAAATTACAAAAGGTACTTTTAAAATTTTGCTGTAGTCTTTAAATTGTAAAATGTTATTATCTGCTGTCGGTAGCTTTACAACTCTTTTAGAACATACAGATTCGTGATTGTTTAGTTTTTGCTCATTTCGAAAATATAATAGGCAGTGTATACATAAATGTATTTATTCGCGATGAAAAGTTATTTGACTTCTTATTAGTCTAGATAAGTTCTTTTTCCAAACGTAATGGTTCTTTTCATGCTTTTCTAAAAGAAGTAGATCAACATGATTTCTTTTTTTATTTTTTGTATGATAATAAAGTCCTATTATTTGTGTTTTGCTTCCGAATTTCTGCAGTCCATAAACATTTATATTTATCGATGAATTCAGTTCTTCAATTTGAAACAAATCTTTAACTTTAACAGGGTGAGAAACACCTGTGAAATTCAAACAATCAACCTTACAATTTGTTAAAACAATTTTCTCATCTTGTATATTGTTGATATTGTAACTTAGTACTCTATCGGCATTTGTAGAAGGTGATTTATTTTACATTGCTGCTATAAGACACCATTTTAGACAATATTCATCCTTGTTCTTAATATTTATACACGCCTTTTTGGATTTAATTTGTAAATGTAGTTTTATATAATTACCTCCTTTTATCGGTGTATACTTCACTACATTCATTTGAACGAAACAAATCTGAGCTAAGGACCAACCGCTATCTTTTTCTTGGAATTCTTCATAAATGACTTGATGCTTTCTTCATTTTCATTACTTTCGACATCTTTCGACTTGATAAATTTTGCGTATAATTCCAAATTGAATTTACTGAAATATACTGTTCTAAGACTTCCGTTAATTTTGAAACTAGTTCTGTTTTTATTCCATCAAGAAAATCTTTTGGTAATAGAACATTCTCCTTTTCATTTTCTCGAATAAATTTTTTTTTTTTTTTTACCGAGAAAGACGGAATCTCGAAATCACTGCCAGACGAAAAGCAGTAGTGTGAAACTTTAGTCCACTAAAAAACACCCTCCTCAAAATGAACTATAAAACTAGTCGAAAACGACTAACCATTAATTTTGCTCTAACCTTTTTGATTATTTACAAGCTTTGATTTGGCTCAATAGCGTACTAAGTACTCATTGTTTCAGATAAAAAACTCTAAACTAACTCGAGAGGTCTCGTACCTCTTATTATGTGTATCCGTATTTAATCTTCTCAGAACTTCGAGATTTGTGACCCTATCCGTATAAGAAATTTTCAAAATTTTTCGATAGCACCACATCTCAAACGCTTCTAACTTATTTAAAGCCATCACCTTCAGCGTCCATGATTCTACTCCATATAAAAGTACAGACCATACATAACATTTTAGATACCGTAGTCTTAGCTTAATGTTTATTTCTCGGTTACAGAGCACATTTTTATACTTCATAAAGGAACTTCTTGCCATTTCAATTCTACATCTTACTTCTTTATCTGAAGTCCAAGTTTCATCAAGGTGACAGCCCAAATACTTATAATTGTTAACTCGCTCGATAGGTACATCATTTATTGTTATATCACAATTGATGCTTGGGTTGTTACGCCTGCTGACTATCATGAACTTTGTCTTTTTGACATTCATATTAAGACCGAAACGACTGCTGTAATCATTGACTCTGTCAACTAGATATTGCAAATCACCCAAATTATCAGCTATCAGAGTTGTGTCATCCGCATATCGTATGTTGTTGATGTAGATCCCATTTACTTTAATTCCTTTATCTATTGAACCAATTGCTTGTTGGAAAATGTTTTCAGAGTACAGGTTGAATAATAATGGTGACAAAATACAACCCTGCCGAACACCTCTGTTGATTTGCAGGTTAGATGTTTTGAGGTGTCCTATTTTAATCTCTGCAGTTTGATTCCAGTATAGATTTCTGATGCACTGTATGTCCTTATCGTCGAGGCACATATTTCTTAAAATATTTATCATTATGTCGTGTTTTACTCGATCGAACGCTTTTTCATAATCTATGAAGCACATAAATACATCTTTTTCCACATCTTTGCAATTTTGCACCAAAGCTTGTATACTAAAAAGAGCTTCACGTGTTCCCATTCCTTCTTTGAACCCGAATTGTGTGCCTCCCATTGCTGATTCGCATTTTTTGTGCAATCGATTATGAAAAATTTTTAAAAAAATCTTTAAAGCGTGACTCATTAAGCTTATGAGTCTGTACTCATTGCATCTCTTAGCGTTGTTCTTTTTTGGAAGAGCAATAAAAGTTGATACTAACCAGCTTTCAGGATAAACTCCACTGTCATAAATATTATTAAACACTTTCTCCAGAATATTTATGTTATTATCATCAATTAACTTAATTATTTCAATTGCTAATTCATCCGGCCCAATCGCTTTGTTGTTTTTTAGTGATTCAATAGACTTTATGATTTCATCCTTTGTGATGGCAGGACCTGTTAATTGTCTTGATGATTCCTGAATGAAGTCGGATCTTGTAGTATCCGAGAAAAGCTGGTTTATGTACTCTTTCCAGATCTCTTGTTTTTCTTCCTGGTCTGTAACAATTTCATTCTGGCTGTTTACCAAAACAGATGGACATGTTTTCCGGTAAACACCGGAAGCTTCCTTGATTTTTTTATGTACATTAAAATCATCGTGGCGATGCTGCAGACCTTCAATCTCGGAACATTCTTGATCGAGCCAGTTAATTTTTGCTTGTCTAATTTTGAATCGAATCAATTTTTGAAGACGGTTGTACTCAACCCGATTAATGTTGCGATATTTTCTTCGTTCATTCATAAGATCCATTATTTCATCTGTCATCCATTTTTGTTTTGCTTTATATTTTTTTGTTCCTAATTTATTTTTTGCCACAGTTTTTAGAACATCTGTTGTTTTTTGCCATAAAGATGTTATGCTATTTTCTTGAAGGTTAAGAGAATGAAGTTGGTTGTTTATTTCTATTCTGGTGTTAACATATATATCATTATTTTTCAGTTTATCCAGATCAATTCTTTGTGGTATTTGCATTCTACGAATTGCCGCCAGTTTGATTTTTATTTTAGCAATAAGCAGATTATGATCTGATGGGAAGTCCGCGCCTGGGTAAGTACTGACTTTCTTTACTGATGTGCTGAATCTTTTATTTAAAAGTATAAAGTCAATTTGATTCCTGACAATGTGTTCCTTGGTGTCTTTCGGAGAAATCCAGATATATAGTCTTCTAGGTGGTAGGCAGAACCAAGTATTGGTAATTATGTACTTTTCTTCTTGGCAAAATTGTACCAGTCGATTACCTCTTTCATTTCGAGTTCCAAGACCATATGAACCTACAACTTCATCAGTTTTTCCTTTGCCAACTTTAGAGTTGAAATCACCCATTATAACATTCAACTCGTGTGGTTTTGTATTTTTAAGTAGATTTGTTATTTCTTCATAAAAACTTTCGATTCCTTCGTCACCGGCATCGGCTATAGGGGCGTAAACTTGGATAACATTTAAATTTATTGGGGTCGTGTTAAATTTTAAAAGCATTATCCTGTCAGAGTAAGGTATGAAGTCTGACACTGAATCGACAAACCTTTCCGACACAATTATTCCAACGCCCTTTCTATGTTGTGCAGTGTCATTACCTGAATAAAACATTGTCGCTCCATCAGTTCTACATTGACCAGAGTTCGGCCAGAAAGTTTCACTAATACCGAGTATGTCCACCTGTAGTCGTTTCATTTCGTGGATTGTGTTGGCAAATTTTCCAGGTTCGAAAAGACTACGAACATTCCAAGTACCTATTTTGAGATGTTGTTTCGTTTTACCTCCGGGGATTCTTAGCACCCTCTTTTTTCCGGAGACTGAGGGCCGTGTATTTTCGTGTGCTTCCATAGTGATTTTTCTAGGGATGATTATACTTCAGTGATTTCCCGTTGCCTTCTGAAGGGTTTTCGGTAGTTTTCCTTCTTTGTAATTCAGCCGCCATTTTATGGAACAGACGTTGTTCGTAGCCGCCTATTGTAGGACAGACGCTACTTTCGCACTCATTATTTAGCCTGAAATCTTATCAGTTGCCCGGTGGTCACCACTTGGAGGTATAATGAGTACTTGATAGTAGCTGTCACAGTTGCAATGCTGGAATGTTCCGTAGGAACAAACGGTCAGCACCTACCCTGTCGCTTACTAACCGACCACCGGTTATCTCACACGCCGGCAAATTTTGAACATAATCAGCAACCGAATCCTCTTTGTATTTTCTAATACAGCGTCTTAGTTGCTGCGATTCATGATTATATCTGGTTTTATCAGCAGGATCACGCGTTTGCTGCCACCTCTTTCTCGCCCGCCTGCTTCGTTTTACTTTTGTAAATATGTATATGTGGGGGATAGTTAATGCCCCCCTCCTAATAACGTTAATTTTAGAACTACTCCAACCCGCATTTTGAATAATTTTAGTAAAGTTTTCGGCCTCCTCATCTATGTGCTGGGTCGTTCTTATTCTTTTCCTTAGATCTATTTGCCGTTCAATCTCTAAGCGAAATCTTGACCAATCTGTAGTTCCATTTGTCAGCGCAGGTTTCGCTCTTTTCATAACTATATTTTCCTTAAGTTCAAGAATAACCACCGAATGATCGGAGTCAAGATCGTAGTTATCATGTACCTCGATGAAATTTTTCACAATCCGTTTCGTTATGAAGAAATCTATTAAATCTGGACACTTATTAACATCGGTTGGCCAATACGTTGGCTTCGCAGTAGAATGAAAAAGGCACCCCGTGCCGCCAATTGCTGTCCTAAGTTCTCTTCCTCTAGTTGAAGTATGCCTTGAACCCCAATCAGTGTGCTTGGCGTTAAAGTCACCCCCCCAATACAAATCTATCGCCCAGGTCTGTCAGAACGCATTGAAACATTTCTGCCGTAATTTTAAATCTAGGGTGACAATATAATGCAGCCACTCTAAATTTCTGCTTAGTCAAAGTGATCTGAACCGCTGTCATTTGCATTCCCTCGGTTTGCATCTGGTGCAGATCGCAATGCACCACATTTTCTTTTATTATTATCGCCGTTCCGCCCTCCGCTATATTTCCAGGATAGTTCGAGTTGTAAATTCTATAACCTGGAAACCGAATCCTGCTTCTTAAGGTCATATGTGTTTCACTTACGAGGCACACGTCTATATTCTGTGTATGCAGAAAACTTCAAACATGTCTTATTTGCAATACCATTGCAATTCCATGTTACTATTTTAAAATTACCTCGTGCCAGGTCTTTATTATAATTTACCAGGTCTTTTTGTATTCGATTTTTTCCCTTCGCTCTCTAAAATACTCAATCACTGAGAGATTTTGTCCATCATATCTAGCATGTTCTGCATCATATTTTGCATTTTATACAAAACATTCACGTCACTGGCCCTTGTTTTATTGCTCGTGCCACCGTCATCAGTTTTCGTTTGGAGAACGTCCCATATGTTACATCTTTTGAGACTATTCTCGAGGTGAATTTCCTCGGTGGCCGTTCAGAATTCTTCAGGTTGTTGTTGCTGTTGAAATTTCTACGTTTTTGCAGTTCCTTAGCTACAAGGCATTCCCTATAGTTTACTGGGTGGGCCTGATGTTAAGTGCCTGCCTGCACATTTAACACAATTCGGTTCTCTCTGGCAAAATTTTTGTGTATGCCCATACCTTTGACACCTTTTACACTGCGGAATGGTCCTGTCCTTTCGAAGTGCCTCTATCCTAACTTTCATCCTGTTTATGTAATCGATTTCATACATTTTTTTCATCTCTTCTTCATTTGAGAATGTTAACATAAACAGCGTTAGAGGCACCATAATGTTTTTCCCATTTTCTTTCATTTTTTTATTTTTATTGGTTACACCTAAGATCTTGTAACCCCTAGAGCTTAGGTCTTTCTTTATATCTTCCGGTTTACAACTGGGGTGAAGACCTCGTACCATGACTTTCACTGGTCTGGCCTGCTTGTTTTCATAAGTATGCCATTCTAGTCCAGATCCATTCATGGCTCTGGTAAGATTCCTGTAGTTCATTTCGGAATTTACAATAAGCTTAAATTGATTGTTGTTCATCATTTTAACCTTATAATTGATGTCCTTATTTTTTAATGTTGACTCTATTTTATTATAGTCAACCACATTACTTATGAGTACTGGAGGTGGCCTAGAGTTTTTCGTGACATTGCCTCGACTTTTAGAATCAGGAACATCCGCTTTCTCAGCGTTGGTTGTCACCTGAACCACTTCCGGAGACGATTCCGCTTTTCTTTTTTTACTGGACCTCTTTTGTTTTAGGATCCAATCCGTTTCTCTGGCGAGTTCCTCCTCATCTGTTGAGTAGGCGTCTAAGACTGACCTCATCTGCTTTGCTCGTGGTGCAGCCTCTTTTTCTTTATGACTGCCCACATTAGACTTATTGTTTGTAATTTGCGTATGCTTCTCTTTCTTTAGTTTCTCATTTTCAGCCCTCAGTTGAAGAACCTCGCATTTCAAAGCCCCACAGAGCTGTTCCAGTTGGCTAATCCTTTTGTGTATGTCAGCATTCTGATCATCACTTTCTTTGTCTTGAGCTTTACTCATGTTTGTACCCTTATTGGTCTGTGGAGCTTGAATGTTCGGTAGTCCACCTTCTCTATTTCTGTTCTTTTCTAAAATCCGCACATCAGATGTAGGTGGTGAACGCCGGGTTTTCGCGTTCCTACGGAACGGATCAATCAAGTAAATGGCTCTCCCCAGAATCCGTAGAGCCGACCTCCGAAGAGGGTGGATTCTCCAACGTAGTTGAATTACCACCTGGGGTACTAAATCCTTTTGTTTTGTCCATTGCACAAATGATTAAATTCTGCATTTTATACCTACTGCCAGGATTCAAAAACTGCCGTCCCTCAGGGATCAGACGCAGACCAGGGAGCCGCCTATTCTGGTCAGACGCTTCTGCATTTACCGCCCGCGCGCTTCCTAACCAACGAAACCCGGATTAAGCGCCGAGTACTCGCTTTCACCCGCTCTCGTCAGCCTTACTAAGTAAGTTGCCCAGGAGACACCCGGCAAATAACTATGTTAGCTACCTTCTAGGAGGTGAGAGTCGGATTTGTTGGCAGAGCTGATGTTTTCAGAGGGCATTTCCTAGCATTTTCAGCCTCACATGTTAGGAAAATGTGAGACTGACTAGGGCCCATGCCAACTTCTGTCCCCCTCTCGAATAAATGTTACTATTCATCCTTGGAATGCATTTTTGATGCATTTTAAATATTTATCGATAACAACAGCACTTTTTAGTTTATGAGTAATTGTGCGAATATGGTGATACCAAGATTTTTCGGGGATTTCTACTCTACAATAATCGCAATATTTTGTAGATAGCTCTTCTAATTTCGCAGGTGAAGTATTATCATCTGCTATAGCTATTTTACGTTTTTTTTTATTAGGTTTTTTATGGAGCTCCCTATGTCTTTTTAAAGCATCTAAGCGAGATAAAGTTTTTTTACAAATTTCACACTCAATTTTTTCTTTATTTGTATGAATGTTTACGTGTCTTCTCAAATTTCTAGAGAAAGTGAAAACTTTAGCGCACACTGGACAAGTTTTATTCATTTTGTTAACTAGGCAAACTTTCTTAACAAGAACTCAATTCATTTTGAAATACAAACTACTTATAGAGGGTTTCGAAAATGGGAATAGGATTTTATACAGACAGAGAGAAAAAAATATAATCAAAAAATCTAGAGAAAAAGATGTGTGGTTTATGAGAATAACTTTTTTAATTTTTTTATTAAAATTTTTATTCAATACATATACAATTTGGTTTTTTTTTATTCAACTTCTTCTTCCTCAGCGTCATCATCATCATGATCATCATCGGATAATAGTTCAGTAGGCTCGATCGTTCTGGTGAATTCCAAATCCACTGTTCACCTTACAATACTCTTCACTTGAAAGTTTTACAAACCCATATTTAGCTGTTTTACCAATTTCGAAGACGTCTTCGAAGATCTACTAGGTAAAATACATCAAACGAATCGTTGACGGTAACCAGTATGCTAATATCAAATTTTGTGGCTATCCCTTTACATGCCGATATTTTGTATATTCGACCGACCTCCAATTCGCTACATTTTATAGTCTGACGAAAGTTGTTGAGACTATTTAATTGCTTTAAATATCTAGCCATCTTAATTGAAGACTTTGTAATTGTGATTAAATAAAATATCCTGTTATTTATACTAAATTTGTTATTCATAAAACCAATTGATATCATTTTTGTAGTAGTACGAATTCATAGTAGCAAAATGTTTTCATTAGATAAAATTAAGAGTAAATAAAGTTAGGTCAAACCAATGGTTTGTATTGTAGCACTTTTCCCTTCAGTCTATGTATACCTATCACACTATTAAAATAATTTTTATTCATATACAAAACTATTTCTAGGATTGCATTTATTTAGGATGACGCATATATGCAGTCTTTGAAATAAAGCAAAAATTAATATAAAAAGGGGTTAACATAATGCTCGATTTTAAGGTTTAATTGTGTGAGTTAAGAAAAATAATTATAATTTTTAATTTCACGGAATTTACCGTTAGCTTTTTGCGTTTATAAAAATTTGGAAAAGCTTGCGGTTTCGGAAATATAAGGTGACAAAAATTCAAATTTTACGAATTTCAAAAGGTGATAACTTGAGAGGGGGTGGAGATGGAAAAAAATTTTTAACAATGAACTATTTGTTAATGTCTTCTAACAAAATGAACTATTTGTTAATGTCTAAAAGCTCCTAAAATTTCAAGCTTCTACAGGCTGGGGTCTAGAAGAAAAACAACATCAAAAATTTGGAAAAAAAGGACTTTAGATAACGGTAAATTTGAACGGCCATTTTGTTTTTCTAAAGTTTAACTATAGTATACCGCGCAAGGGGAAGCAAGCCACTGCCTTTCTGCATTTGCAAAATTTCAAAAATGTTCAACAATTATTTAAAAAAGGCCATTTTTAGGGTTTTGGGGGGATATAACTTCTAGAGGGGGGGAGATAGGTAAAAATTTTGTTCTACGGAAATAAGTTTCTAGTGTACACCTTTTTTGTAAACAAAAAAATTGTCCACGGACGGACGAACGGACAGAGTGAAACTAATAAGCACTTTTTTCAAAAATTTTTTTGGAAAAGTGCTAAAAAAGAATAAAATTGAATTCCATCATCCCAAAATTATTGTTCATATTAAAGCTAAACAAAATGTTTAAAGTTCGGAAAAGATTAGAAAGAAAGTTTTCTTACTCAACAACAAATTACCCAAAATTACTATTAAGCCAAATGTTTTAAGCTTAATAAAAATTTTTTGTAGTAGTATGAATTCATATTAGCAAAATGTTTTCATTAGATAAAATTATACATTTCATATTAAAGCTAAACAAAATGTTTAAACTTCGGAAAAGATTAGAAAAAAAGTTTTCTTATGCGACAACAAATTACCAAAAATTACTATTGGACCAAGTGTTTAAAAATTGATAAAAATTTTAATAATCAGACTGTTCAATAATGTGCAATTTTTTTGTTTTTTCATAAAACCATTTATTATTTTATGTTTTTAGCACTTTTCCAAAAATTTTTTGAAAAAAAGTGCTTATTAGTTTGACTTTGCCAGTCCGTCCGTCAGTCCGTCCGTCCGTTCGTCCGTACGTGGACACTTTTTTTGTTTACAAAACTTCTACACCCTTGAAGATAGAAAGCTGAAATTTAGTATATACATAGATTTTTTCTAGAAACTTATTTCCATAGAACAAAATTTTTACCTATCTCCCCCTCTAGAAGTTATACTCTCCCAAAACCCTAAAAATGGCCTTTTTTAACTACTTGTTGCAATGAAACCATAAGAATTTTTGAAATTTTGGAAACGCATAAAGGCAGCGGCTTGCTTCCTTTAGCGCGGTATACTATAGTTCAACTTTAGAAGAACAAAATGGCCGTTCAAATTTACCGTTATCTAAAGTCTTTTTTTTTCAAGTTTTTGATGTCGTTTTTCTTCTAGACCCTAGCCTCTAGAAGCTTGAAGTTTTAGGGGTTTTTAGACATTAATAAATAGTTTATTTCATTAGAAGAAAATTTTTTCCCATCTCCACCCTCTCTCAAGTTATCGCCTCTCAAATTTGTAAAATTTAAATTTTTGACACCTTATATTTCCGAAGCCGCAAGCTTTTTCAAATTTCTATAAACGCAAAAAGCTAACGGTATATTCCATGACATTAGAAATTATAATTATTTTTCTTAACTCACACAATTAAACCTCAAAATCGAGCATTATGATAACCCCACTTTATCTTAATTTTTGCTTTATTTGAAAGACTGCATAAATCGTTCATCCTAAATATATGCTATCCTAGAAATAGTTTTGTATATGAACGAAAATAATTTTAATAGTGTGATAGGTATACATAGACTGCATTTAAAAACAGAATTTTCACTTGTTGAAGGAAAAGTGCTACAATACACATCATTGGTTTGATCCAACTTTATTTTATTGTTTCTTAATATTAACATATAAATGTTACTAACAATAATAATAATATGACGGTATTATTTAAACCTTTGATATTTAATATATGTTGAGGCCGATGACGACGACGATAATTGATGATGTTGCCGGCTTCACAATGCTTTTAACATCATAATTCTGCTTTTTGAGCGAGTTATTTTGCGACAGCAATTTAACTTTTTCTTGATCCATTTTTCTTTTTTTTCAAAGTCTATCTAATAATAAGCAATATTTGTTCTCTGCTTAAATAGAATAATATTGCTTAGATCAGCATTTTTTTTTAAAATTATATATGTATATTTTCAACAGCACACATTCCAATATGATTAAAAGAACATTTAATTTGTTGACATTCAAATTTTTTTAAACTTGTTGAATTTTGCATGCTTAAATCGATCACATTGTAATTGTAACAAATTTTATTAATCCACTTTTTCTTTTCTTCGCCCTTCACATACCTTGCAAAAAATTGATGACATCGCAAAAATGCGTTTTGCCATCTGACCATTGAAAACCGTACTTAGTTTTAGATGTGAGCATATGATATCCATATGGTTGTCTAATGATAAAATGCTGAACTTCACCGTTTGATGAAAGGGAGGCAATTTCTTTTAATATGAATTTATTGTTGTTATCTCTAAAACCTTGTACATCGATGATGACGTAATCCATGATAGTTTTTGTTTTCACTTCTGTGACTGATTAATATGTATATGATCATGAAAGCACCCCCTCCAATAAATGGTGGAATATCTAATACACAGAACGAGTCTGAAGTGATACTTAATGATTTTATTGTAGTTTGATTACATGTGCAATTTATCATATCTTTTTTTAAATAATTTTGACGAGTTCCCCGCTCAATGGCGTTAATTCTACTAATCTGTCATGTAGCATTAGACGGTAAGCTATGGTATTTGCAGGTATCATTTCTGAAGTTTTCAATTCGGTCGTAACATCAACCGGCCCCATTTTTAGATTTTCATTTTGATAGCGTGTATCTATAATTAGGATCGTAGTCTTTTGCTTAAATTCCTGTAACGTTAACAATGGTTCAGCAACAGGATAATTATAATAACTACTTCGAAATCTTGTATAGGCATCATAAGCCACCCCATAACGATTTCTTTCAAATAGTAAATTCATGTCTTCGTATGGATAGCATTCTGAATTGAGGTAAACTTTTAGATCACTTATATTATAATGAACAAATTTTGATGGATCTTTCGTAATTTGATTAAGTTTATCTGTTTGTAGTGCAAAAATAATGAAACGATGTTTTTCCAATTGAGTTGTTGTTTTTACATTCCAAATATGATGATTAGTATTTTGTGGAATTGAATGGATGAGACTTGTTAATTGAAGATATATAGCTATTACTATCATAAAGGAACATGTTTATAATATATTTTCTTGTTTTTTCAAATGTAGTCTTACCGTTATAGTTTCACCTTGAAAATTAATCAAATTGCCGATCTGATCAATTAATTTTATCACGATTGTACTGATTCTGTTGACGGCCACGGGTAAATAAATAAGGTTTCGCGGGACTTCGATTATTTTATACCCTGGTGGTACTGCAATTGAAAATGCGTGTAGAATATGTGTTCTTTATCGTTAATATACGTTCCTTGTATAATACTGCATTAATGCGTATAATGTTAATTTTATTGATATCAATAGGTAAATCTGATACATGCCATTTATTTGCTTCAAGTTTCCCCTGACTAAATCCTAATAAATTCCCAATTACACCTTTTTGCAGAAATGAATCTCTTCAGTTGAAAAAATTTCGCATTTCAATATATTATTATTTGGTTTTATATGAAGTTTTTGCTTATCTGCTTTAGTGTCATTAATTTGCAACTCTCTTTTAAGAAACTCTTCTATATCTTCAACTTCATAGGAACCAATCGGAATATTGATGGTTCTACTACCGATAATGAATTTATTCTTATCATTATCAATATTCGGTATTGAATTATATGTCTGGAAATCAACTAAAACACAAACATAGTCTCCTTGTAGAGCTATAGGTGGGAAATATTCTGCTGTTAGGATGAAACTGTTAGCATTTAAAGTTAATGTTAAAGACATGATAGGTTATGAATTACTGAAACTAATCCATTTACGCATTATCCTTTATATCACCTCAACTATCATAATTAATTTAACTAGTTGATTAATATTCATATGTAATTCTAAAATTCAAAGCGAAAAAAAAATAACCTTGAACCTGATATCTCAATTTTGTGGTCATTATAAATCTCAACATATGAAAAATTTTGACCTACTTTTGCTTTTCATTTCTTATTATGTTTTTTCTTGAACTTGAAATTTTGTAGCAATGTATACAAAAATAATAACAACACAAATTAATTTTATTCATAAAATTTTTTATTAGATAAAAAGCGTAAACATAAATGACTTATGTTTACGCTTATGTACTTCTTATAATTATATGAAATTTTATCACCCAAATATTTAACAACTTCAATTGGTGGTTGTAAGTTTCCAAAACTATCAAAATATTGAATATTATTTAAATTCTTATGATATGCTACCCAATGTGTGCCTCGGCCTGTAGAATCATCTAAATTTATAATACCACATTCATGTTTCCATATGGTTTAGTTTTAGGGAGATTATCTCTCATAAAAACGCCTCGGAAATTTTGTAAATACTTTCGACCAAAAGCGTTTATATCAATATTTGTCAGTGCTCTTTTGGGCAGCAAATTTAGTGGTTTTTTGGAGCTAAATATAATCCAAACCCTTTTTTATATGGTTTAAATTGTAGACCTTTTCCTCTAATATCAATAGGTTCCATATTCTTATAGTGACGTTCACTTTCATTTAACATCTTCTTTGCATTTTTAGCATCGTTGACAGCTTTAGCTATACCAGCAGCACCTCCTGTAAGAGCTCCAACAGCTGAAAGACCCGCAAATATCGGAATTAATGGTAGAATACCACCGGTTTTAAGAACTGGAATTATACGTGGAATTTTTATCGATTTCTTATTTTTACCAATATTTTTAGCTGCTTTAAGTGCAATTTTTATTGCATCTTTTTCTTTTTCAGGTTTATATCCTTTAATAGCAATTTTAGCTTCATGGATTAATTTTCTTAAAGGTTGTTTCTTCTTTTTTATCCCATTTCTACAACCCATTCCAGTTTTAACTTTTGCCTTCATTGCGTTTGTTACCAACCAGGCGTTAGCTCGTTCACCAAAACTTGAATTTTTTGCTTTAACTGTCTGCCAGGCCTTTTCTGCTAATATATTATCAGCAATATGATGATCAGCAATAGTGTTACTTCTAGAATGCGCAATATCATGCTCTTTGCAAGCCTCGTCTAAACGATTAATACCCTTATCACCACGAGCTAACCGCTCTTTTAATTTTGTTCCAGGACCACAATAGTTGTAACCAGGTAAATGAGCTTCAAATGGTAATTTATTTATCAAAGAATTCAATAATCCTCCTTCTTCCCTCTCAACAATATGTTTATTAGTGAACGCCATTCGATTGTTGAACTTTATTTAAAATTTATTCCTTTTTCGAAAGTAAATCAAATGCAAATGATTGCAAAAGTATAAATTAAATAATCTTATATTAAGTTCAACTAGTAGGAGCTATGAAGTTTATCAAAGTGCATGACACAATAAAAGTAAAAAATTTTGACAAAAATCGGGTAGCAAAAAGAAAAGGAAACATGGAGCAATGTTTCCAGTTAGTATTAGGGGTTTAATTGTGGGCCCATCCAATTGCGGTAAAACTAACGTAATGTTGAGTATGTAAAACAGGAAGAATACAGTACTGATAAATTTAATATGATGTCATTCGTCGAAAATAAAATAAAAACACCAAAGAAGGAAAAATCCGAGTTTGAAAGTTTTTTAACATCAACTCCTAACACAATCACATTTACAAATTCAAAAAGTGGTAAATTAGAATCATCATTGTCTACATAATTACAAGACATACACCTCTACATAATTACAAGAAATCACAACTTGATAAAAGTTATGGCCCTTATTTTGATCATAATTTGGGAACCAGCAAAATAGGTAACGCAAAATTTAGCATAGATGGCGAAAGCAATCACATAATAATTGATGAGCAGATCTTTAAGGGGACTGAAGGTTTATATGCTCTAATATTTAAACTGAAACCGGAAAACTATACCGAAAATGATTTGAAGCAATATCCAAAAATATTGGAAAAAACCAACGCCCATCGGAGAAATTATAATTCATTAGAAGAAATTAAGGGTAATAAGGGATTTAAATATCAAAATATTATTAAAAAACTCTACATTCATGAACAGGCGCGGTCCTGATGTATTCGTCGCCCTAAGCGGTTCCTAAAAAGTGCGCCCCCCCCCCTTCAACCTTTTCACCTATTTTATTACTGTGAACAAAATTTAATGGGCATTGCACATTGTGCATCATAAAGCACTTTCTTGTAACCTTATTGTGCTGAATTATAGAATTAAAGTCTGGAACTAAACTTTCAATTTTTTGTTTTATAAATTCAAAAACAAGGTAATTTATTTAACTGTACGTTTTTTTATGAAGTTATGATCAGATTTATATCAATCACTTAAACTTGATATTTTGATTTTAACAACCAAAAAATTTACTTTTTGACGTACAAGTGAAACTTATTGTAAAAGGTTCTATGAAAATTATATCAAACGAACTTTTTCAAAGCTTATTTGAATATGAAAAAAAGTAAAAATTTATTTTTATTTTTATTCGTAATTTTAAATTTACGAACAAAATTTGGCTTTTTATTTCACAAATCGCCTGAAAATTGAAGCAGCGTATAAAAAAAGTTACGACTTGCATTCAAAAATTTAAGGAAAATCAAAGTTTCGTTCTAAAATTTGTGACTGAAAAAATAAGCTTTTTGCATGTATGAAACAAATTAAATATAATGTGTACGAACGAGTGTAGCCAGGGAGATCACTAAGCATAATAAAAACATTGCTTTGTGATATAATTATATGTGTACGAGCAAGTGTTGATAGGGAGCAATCTCAGCAAAATAAAAATTTTGCTTTATGAGATAATTATATGTGTACGCATGAATGTTGATCTTATACATATTAGGCAATATAAATTATGTGTACATGTGTATTTTTGAATAATTTATTTGTTGCGTACATTGCTTCTATATATGTATGTATATTATATGAGATGATTTCACTTATATATATGAACGATTGAATGTATAAAGCTGTGTGAAGTAATATTCTGTGTTTATAGGCATATACAATACATAAAAAATAAGAATGAAAGAGTAGTGTAGAGTAAAGAAATGTATGAGTAATTTTAATTCTATGAACATTTTTTGTTATATGGTGCAAATAGAAAATATATGTAATAACAAAATATTATGTTTGCATGTAGGTAGATTTTATTAAGTTAATTTCGCTATACTATAGTATATTTCGCTATAGTAATGAAATAGTAGGAGTTTATGGGTTGGTTGAGTCAGAAAATAAAACTCTTGAAAATAAAATAAAGCAAGAACATAATACAAAAATAAAAGATATTATTAATAATCAACGAAACGACTTAAGAAACACGGAAGCATATTATACTAGAAAAATTAATGAAATTAAAAAGGTGAACAAGTAAAATCAATCAGTATACGTTCAACAACAGCGGCTTCAAAATGGAGATACCACAAATTGGATATAAATTAAAAATTGTTTTAAATAAATATGAAGAAATTTTATTGGAGGAACATTATAATGAATTGAAGGAACATTTTAAATTTTTACTGCAATTCAAAAACTCTACTCGGTTAGAGACAAAAGACTATGGATATCATTATTCAATAAGTCCATATTCTTCAGACGTTCCCGTTGAAATTATTATGATTAGAATTGTAAAGATAATGCAATTGTATGAAAGAATTGAAAAAAATAAAATAAGAGTATAAAATAAAAAAAAAAACAAATATTGTTTTAATTATTTATGTTTAAAATGAGTAAAGATGAGGTTCTTGATTAAATTGAGTGTCTGAAAAACCTCGATTCTTAAAAATATTTAGGGAAAAGATTTTTTTAATAATTAATCAGAAATATGAGTAAGAGAGCTGTTGTTGAAGAATTACATAAACCTGCAGCAAGAAATTTTCAAAGACATAACATAGAGTTATTATAAAGGGTTATGATGACTTATGGTAAGCTGATTTAATTGAAATAGGAGCTTATGCAAAGGAAAATAGGGGATATAAATTCCTCTTGACTGTAATAGATACTTTCTCAAAATAAGCTTGGGCTATACCAATAAAAAATAAAACTTCTGATGGTACCAATGAAGCTATGGAACTAATTTTTAAAGAAGCCAAGCGATATCCAAAAAATCTTCAGACCGATGATGGAAAAGAATTTTTTAACAAAATTTTTAAAAAAATAATGAGTAACTATCAAATAAATCATTATTCTACATATAGCTCATTAAAAGCTTCTTTTGTGGAACGTTTCAACCGAACTTTAAAAGAAAAAATGTGGAAAGAATTCAGCTTCAATGGAAATTATAACCAATAAAATCATACAAAGCTTCGAACCATACAAAGACGCTTAGTAGATATAAATAAAAATAATGCTAATGAGTTGTTGTCAAGGGCATACAACCACATTAAGATTTCACAATGAGAAAAACTCAAAACTGGTGACTCAGTTCGGATAAGCTAGTTTAAACATGTTTTCGAAAAAGGTTATACACCTAACTAGACTACAGAAATATTCAAGATAAGGAAAGTGCAGATAACACACCCTGTAGCATACTTATTAGAAGACTACGAAGGTCAACCAATTGAATAAACAAATCTAAACATAATGACATTTATTTAGTAGAAAAAGTTTTAAAAACTAAAGATGATAAAGTTTTTGTAAAATGGCTTGGCTTTCCATCAAGCCACAATTCCTGGATAAATAAAACAGATTTAATTTTATAAAACTTCTTTTACTTGCATAGTATATTAAAAAATACACTAAAATTAATAGAAAATTTTAATATATTAAGACATTTTCATATGATAGGTTTGCTTTATCTGGCGTAAATCAAATATTGTATCTGCTGGAGATTGATAGTCTCTAACTCACCACTGCTTGTAAAGTTGGAATCATATGAACATCTTAATATCTTATTTTAATATTTTCATCTTCACCATATTCCAATCTGAAATGTCTGTAGAAGACTTGTGCACTTTGTGTTATTCCACCGATAGCCACTTCTTTTGCAATTAAATCGTTTTTAAATGCTTAGATTGCTTCTTCTACTGATACAAATTGGGAAACTGAGTTAGGTTTCAAAGAATTATCTGAATCAGAAGATATATTAGTTGTTGTTGTTGTTGCTATTGTTGCTCCAGATTCAGCTACATGCTTGAGGAATTGTACCAATAGATTTACCTTTATAGTTTAATTCAGTTCATTGTGGGTGAACACGTAAGAAAGTATTAATTAATTTAAAAAATCAACTTAAAAAGAAAGTTTTTGTTTTTGTTATTGTATTATTTAAATTATAAGTGCAATTCAGCAAAAAAAATAAATAAGAAACCAATTTTATTAAATTTGTTTATCAATACGCATTCAAAGTATTAATTTAATTAAGTAATCAAAGACCTTAAAAAACAAGTCAAAAAAAAAATTTTTTTTAATTACTTAAATTATAAAGTGATATTCATCAAAAAAAATCAAATTTTAATGATACAAGTATACAACCAAATTTTATTAAACTAATTTATAAACATGCAATGTCAAAAGTGTAATAACAAAGTTGATAGACAATCAAAAAATGTTGAGTGTCAGGTTTGCAAAAGCTGCTTCAGAACACAACTTCAAAGAAATTTACGTGTTCAAAATGCAGCTCCAAGAGGCCTTATTCACCGTCATCGCACTCTAATATATTGCCAAAGTTTACGGCCAAAAATTTACCTAGTACATCCGATTTAAATGCAAATTCTGATAAATTGGATCGAGAAAGAGTGTATTGTATGTTCGAGGAAAAAAAAAAATTCCCGAAACATACTTCGAAAAACTTTTGGCACTAGAAGTGGAAAATTCCTCGTTAAAGAAGAAAGTATCGATATTAGAAAATAAGATTGACAATATGGAGCAAAAAGAACTCAATAACTGTTTAGATCTGGTTAATATTCCAGATTTAGAAAACCATAACTCTATAGGTACTGCAGTTAATATACTTGGCTCCACGTTAAAATCAAACGTTCAGGGAAGTGCTAGTCTTGGAAAGTTGAAGCAAACGCACAACAGCAATGCAGTGAAATTAAATATAATGAGGATTGCTTTTCGCTCAAATGAAACCAAACAAGAAGTACTGACAAGAAAAAAGGAACAAAATCGAAAAATATCATATAATGGTAAGAAAATATATGTAAATGAAAGTTTAACGTCAAAAAAAAGACAAGTTTATAAATCTGCTAGGGAAATTTGTAAAGAAAAAAAACTATAAGTATATCTGGATAAAAAATGGTAGAATTTTAGTGCGAAAGACTGAAGGAGCAAACATTAATATTATTAAAATCTTTTCTGATTTAGAAAAATTATAATCGTAAATAATAAAACAAAATGAAACAATCTTCTTCTACCTTATTGCCTATAATGTCTATCAAACTCATAATACACCAAAATATTCGCATTTTAGGAAAAAATTTCAATACGTTTCTTTCTCATTTACAATCAATGCAAGAATTCCCATTAATTGTAGTCTTAAAGGAAATCTGGATTTATGATAATGAGTCGGAATATTACAATATTAATGGTAACTCTTTGCATTGTAATTGTAACAACACCTATGCGTCGGGTCGTGTTGCTGTGTACACTAAAGTAAATTTCCCTGGTACGTGCTCTTCAATTTCCTTGAGTACAGCTGATGTAATTAAAATAAACTGTACATATGAATGTACTAATTTTATAATTTTCTGCCTATATAAGTTCAATAATACTCACTCAGAAAGCCTTACTTTTTCAAATGATTTTGATGATATTTTAATGAACGAATCAAGTAAAAATCTTATTGTAATAGGAGACTTTAATATTGACATACTAAAAGAAAATCCATTACAGAATCGTTATTTGTGTATGATGTCTTCACATGGTTTAGATTCTTTAATTGACTTACCTTGTATTGTACTTGTATTGATCATATATTTTTAAGATTGCAAAATCGATCAGTGATTATGGAATTTTCAGTAGAAAATTTAATTCTCGGTATTTCAGACCATAACATGATCTCTCTTGTTTTGCTATCCAAGTTTCCAGCATTAATAAAAAATGGGTTAAACTCTTCCGAAAAAGTTGTTCAGAAATCCAAACTAATTGAAGCCTTACAACATGAGAGTTGGGAAGAAGTTTATTGCGACGAAAATGCATCTTATGCTTATGATAGGTTCATTAAATTACTCGGAAATCATATTAACTTGTGTTCTATAGAAGCATCTAAACCAAGTAGGACAAGGAAATTAACGCCTTAGATTACGGATCAGCTTTTATCAAAAATAAGATTCAAAAATAAGGTAGGCTTAAGATATAAAAATGATCCAAAAAATGTAGGCTTAAAAAATGAATTTAAAAATTATGTAAGGAAATTAACTCTGAGATATCGGTATTGCGTGAAAGGTATTATTGTTCTGAACTTGATAAACACAATGGTAACCCTAAAATGGAATGGCAATTAGTTAATAGTATACTGAACTCTAACTCTGCTCATATTGAAATAAATGAAATTGAAGTTGGCAATAAAAAAATTCAGCTCACATCGCGAACGAATTTAATAAATTTTTTGTTGAGTCAGCAGATATTTCAATTAGTAATTTTAACCAACGATGTAACTGTGTGCAAAATAATTTCAGTTTTTTACACAAAAATATGCAATCTAACACTTTTGGTTATTTGGAAATTACTAAAGAAGAAGTGAATGAAATGATTTTACAATTAAACAATAAAAAATCTTGCACTGAAGATAAAGTTAGTAATGTTCTATTAAAAGATATTGCACCTTATGTTAGTCAAATACTAAGTTACATATTTAATAAATGTCTTTTAGAAGGTGTATTTCCATCAGCTCTCAAAAGTGCTGAAGTTCTACCTCTTCATAAAAAAGGCTCAAAAATAATGCTATCAAACTACAACCCTATTTCATTATTACCTTCCATTAGTAAATTATTTGAGAAATTAATTTAAAAAAGAATGATTGGTTTCCTTTCGAAAACCAACTTTTTTCATAATAACCAGTTTGGCTTTGCTGAGGGTAAATCCACTGAAGATGCGATTTTTAAACTTTGCTCAAAATTATATTCCAGTTTAAATAATAGCAATAACACTCCAGCTCTATTTATTGATATAAAAAAGGCTTTTGACACCATTAACCATGAAATTCTTTTAGACAAATTAGAAGCTGCTGGTTTTACAGGAAATATTTTAAAATTCTTGGGCTCTTACGTGGAGGATAGAATACAAAGAGTGAAAGTAGATAAATTTTTCAGTGATCGAGCTTATTTAAATATAGGGGTGCCTCAAGGCTCCGTTTTGGGACCGCTACTTTTTTTAATTTGCATTAACTCACTATTTTTTCAGTCCTTCAGAGGGAAAATCACGGGATTCGCGGATGATTGCTCTATTCCTTATAGTGAAAACACTACATTATCCTTAAAGGAAAGTATAGATTATGATTTAAAATTACTTGAAAGGTGGTTTTTCATACATAAACTTATAATAAGTAGTAAAACTAAACTTATGATATTCCAACTGAAGCATTCCATATGCGAAAAATGTGATCTTACATCTATGTCATCAATTAACGATTGTTCGAGGAATTGCTTTGGTATTGAAATAGTAAATAATTATAAATATTTAGGAATAACTATAGACAACAAATTGAACTGGAAACTTCACATAAATAATATTCATAAATATTTGTTATTATGCATCCGTAAATTCTATGTACTTAGGAACTTTTGTTCTAAAAGCTTATTAATTAAATTTTACTATGCGGTGGTCCAATCCAAACTGCAATATGGGATTTTAGGTTGGGGAGGAACATATTTTAACACAATAGAACCCATTGTGATTGCTCAAAAATACATTATGAAAATAATCTACCATAAAACTAGAACATATAGTAGTTGGTCGTTATTCCAGGATTCGTTTGTACTCCCGCTTAGACATCTCTATGCTTATAAATGTTTTAAAAAAATGTTTAAATCTGGAACTTCATTACGTATAGGTAGTTGCAATTATTACAATCTTAGAACAAACAAACTTAATCTATTTGGATCGAAAACTCATTATAAAAAATTCTTTGAAATTCGAGCGCCAATTTATTTTAATAATCTTCCTCTTCACATTAGAAATGAAACGGTTTCTCATAAATATTTAAAATTATACAAAGCTTGGCTATTATCAATTAATTATTACGACTTTGCAAAACTTAATTAATTGTGGAATTTACTTGTTGTTGGTAATGGTTGGTAATTCATTCCGTGAACGTTTCCTTCTCACTCTTTGTATTTCTTCTCTTATTCTTTTCAATTTTGAAAAGTTTTATTGAGTTGGAAATACTCAGGAGAGGGAAAGTCCTCGGTTCACTTCATTAATTTGAAATGACCCATGAGATAATTTAAATTAAGATTTAAAATTCTGATTTTTAATAATTTTAGATGCGCCTAATATAACACCTTCAAATAGCTTGGGGGATGTCGCGGTGGTTTACAACAAAAATTTTATCAAATCAATTAGTATTCATGGCAGATCTGTTGTTGATATAAGACCCAACATTGAGAAAGATAGGGTTCTTACTTTCTGCACAGCACTTTTTCGAACAAAATCCTGCTGTCAGTTGGAAAACATATTATTAAATGCTGATAATCTTCAATTGTCTTTGCTTAAACTTGTGGACATTCCCCCTGAAACTTCCTCAAAAAAAAAAATTATAATGCAGTATCATTTGACTATAAAGAAGAATCCAGCTCTTCAGAGATAAATGATTTTAAATAGATAGTCTTGTCTGAAAACTACGATAGAATTAGTCCTGCAATGCTCAAAATTCTATATTTCGTTATTAAAATGCATGTGAAAAGAATTAGTGATGAAGAAAATATTACCCTTTTTAAAGAACGTATTGCTAAGAAGTACTTTAACTGCGATTATCAAACTTTGTGTAATAAAGAAATTAAGCAAATGATATTAAATTACTTATGTTGTTCTTTCTACCCAATGAGTAACTGCATGTTTTAAAAATAGTAGCTGATTTGTTAAACAAGATAGATATAAGAATTGATATAAATATAAAATAAAATTTGTCTTAAACCCCACATTTACTGTTTACTATTTATATGTATATAAATTGTATTAAGATACAGCTATGCAACACTAGTGAGTTTCTCACTACTGCATAGTTTATATTTTTGTTTTATTTTCTATTTTAATTTTCATTCAGATTTTAATATTTTTTTGGAACAATATAATATTGTGTAATTTTAAATTTTGAATTAATTAAGTTTTTGAAATAGTTATAAGTTAATAATAAATTGTTATATTATATATTATAGCACACTTTTATTAGACCTTAAATATTATAATCTTGAATACATATTGTAAATTTGAATAAAATAAAATAAAAAAAAATAAAAAAAAAATAAAAAAAAAATAGCCAAAAATAAATATGAAATTAAATAAAAACCTGCATGCATCTTGTTTTATTATTTTAACGATGTTAACACCTCGAAAATTGATAGTCAAATAATATTGATTTTACTTGTTCGTTTTTATTTATTGATTTCCTAGCATGAAGGTACTTAATTTGGTTTATTATTTTGATAAATAAAATTCTGTTCTTTTTTGAAAACCTTCCATATAATTCATATTTTGCTCATTGAATTTTTCGAGAGCTTTTCTTAGTTTTGATAATAACTCCCCAATTTTCGCTTTATTATTCTTTTCATTATATATATTCTCTATAGAGGAAATATACAATATACCTTCTTCAAGTTTTTATCTAAATATAGACTTTTTATTTTGATTTTCTTTAATTTATTGTTTAATTTATCGGGAAATATATTTGAAATAATGCGTTCAATAAATAAAAATCTCGAATAAAGGTGCAACCATTAGATGCTTGTATTTATATAAAAAACTAAAAAAGAGATTTATGAAATATAAACCATAAGCTATCATGTTTATCATATTATAATACTATTCTAATTGTAGGGAATCTCCTGACGTCATTTTTCAAGTTCACATATCTAGTATACTATATTTTTTAATTCCTTCATTCTATATACATATATACACATACATACGTTTTTTTCTTTTTTAATAAAATTTCTTATCTATCATTAAACTAAAATTTTGTTTGAAAACCACAAAAAAATTTTCGTATCCCCAAACTTTTTATTTCGCATTTTTTTAAACTCTGTAGGGTACTATTACCAAAACTGTACGATTTTCATACATTATTTCAGAAGAATAAGAATAAATAAAAAGCCCTTGAAAAAATAAATAGTACATGCAACTATTGAAAATTCCTAATGTAACAAAAAATTTCTCAATAATCTAAATGGCCTGTTAGGAGATCTCCTGACGTCATTTTTAAAATATATTATGGCAATGAAAATGAAAATGTGTGTGTGTGGTTTTAATAATACGAGCTTACTGTATTATTAAAACCACACACACACACACAACGGATCGCATTCAAACCAAACCAACTGTCGTAGAATGGAGGAATGAAAAAACACCGATAAAAATTTTTTTTCCTTATCACACAAAAATTTTTAAATTTTAAATTGGTTATCACAACAAACCGAATCCACAAAAAGATCCACAGAAATCCACCCAGAGATCTACAATTTCTCCGTTTTTCCCCAATCTATACTACTCATGTAACAGTGTAGATTTTATTAAAACATTTCTTAAAAAAGTGATCACTTTTTGTTATGACTCACACTTCTAAATATGAATTTACATACAATATTTATACCACCAAAAGTAAATAAAAAATTACACCTACAGGACGTACTACCATTTTGTAAAAAACGGTTACAAAGCACCTTGGAGCGGTTGAAGGGGGAGGGGGTGAAGGGGGAGGGCGGGTGGAATTCTTGCTTTTCCTGGGACCCTGGAGGTAAAACCCTATCTAATGCCTTTTGTCCCATGTCTCTAGCCCTTCTAGAAGTACCCGTACTTTTTGGTAATTTTTCAAATAAAGAAAAGGTTTAGTCAAAAACAAAATAATAATTTTATTCACATATATGTATGTACATATGAATGTATTAGAATTGAACATTTTGAAATTTTCTAATGGAACAATTAAAAATAAAATTATAAATATAAACATACATAATTATGAATGGATACCTGTTTTTTTAAAACTGCGGGTGAACATATAGGATTAAATTTTTTAAATAAAGAAAAGGTTTAGGCAAAAACAAAATAATAATTTTATTCAAATATGTATATGTACATATGAATGGATTAGAATTTAGCATTTTACAGTTTTTCGCTCGAACAATAAAAATAAAATTTTAGGTAGATATTTATTTAACATTGCGATCTGACATTTATTTAAGTTTATTTCGATTTTTCGAACTTAAAATATATGTGAGATCATTATATTTTCGAATATTATTTATTTCTTGTTCTCGGTTTGTGTTTCTAATAATAAAAAGTATTATTTTATTTGTTGGTTTGCGTTTCTAGTAATATGAAGTATAAAAGGAAAAGGAGCTTTTGTTATACAAAATTTTTTTCAGAAAATCTTAAAATAGGGCTGTTTCGGGGCTAAAAGGTTCCAATGTCATATTTTTCTGGGACTCTGGAGGCAAAACCCTATCTAATGCCTTCTGTTCCATGTCTCTAGCCCTTCTATAAGTACCCGTACTTTTTGACACCTGAGAAGTAGCTATATATATATAACTAGTCGTGTGTGCTTGCATTGCAAGCCTTGCAAGTATTATGCCTGTAGTTTTGAAATTGTGTTCCATTCTGTGGCTGAGATATTTTCAGTTTACACTATTTCTTCAAAAACACATCCGTAGTATACATATAGATATGTTTTTTCCTATTAAATGATAAGATAAAACTTAAAATAAGAAAAGTTCTGAAAAATAATTACCAAAAAATACATAATTAAAAAAAATAATTAGTTCCTTTGAGATCTCATACCTTTTGAGTAATTTATTGAAGAACCTTGCTTTGAGTTATGTGGCATATAGTCGTAAAATTCTATTTGCATTATCCTATACTATTATATAGGGTAATGCGTATAGAATACAATTTCTATCGTAATGCTCTTGATTAATAAATTTGAAATAAAATTTTAAGCATACATAAACCTACATAATTATGAAAGTATACCTTTCTTTTAAAACTGCCAAAAATAAAATAATGATTGTATTCAAAGATATGTATGTACATATGAATGTAATTTTTCAAATAAAGAAAAGGTTTAGGCAAAAACAAAATAATAATTTTATTCAAATACATGTATGTACATGAATGCATTAGAATTTAATATTTTAAAATTTTTTGTTCAAAAAATTAAAAATAAAATTTTAAACACAAGCATACATAATTATGTATACCTATTTTTTTAAATCTGCGGGTGAACCTACAGAAATAAATTTTTCAAATAAAGAAAAGGTGTAGACAAAAATAAAATAATAATTGTCTCCGGGTGTTCACTTCTAAATTCTGCTGTTGTATTTATTCAAATAAAAATAAAAATAATATTACAGTTAAACAAAAACCGATTTGAAAACAAATTATAATAACAAAAATGGTTTTGATGTGTCGAAATCTTTTTTTCAATAAAATCGAAGCTAAGAAAGTGTTAACCGTGAAAGCAACTGTTTCCATTTCTGTTTCATTTATAGACGGTGTTGCTGGTCAAATAGAAAGATGTCAAAAACTCAGAAATGGGACTGTATTAATTAAAACGAAAAATATGACACAGACAGAAAAACTAATCAAATTGAAAAAACTAAATGACATAACTAGCGTTTTAGTAGAAGAGAACAAGATATTGAATGAGAGAAGAGGTGCTGTCTTTTGTCCTGATTTTAAAATACTTCGACACGGACGACGAAGTTCTAAAAGGAACGAAAAATCCAAATGTAATTGAAATAAAAAGATTTACTAAACTCGTAATAAAATAACTGGTCGGTAAAATAAAAGTAGCAACTTATATATATATTCTAAAATTTAGTATAACAAATTTACATCGAAATATAAAGGTGCAATATTTAATATATTCCATTGGGGCTTATATACCGCTAATATTTCATTGCACGAATTGCCTCGAATTTAATCACTTTACAGCTGACTATGGAAAGAAAAAATTACGTTTAAATTGCAGTGAAGAATGGCATCTATTAAATGACAATTCTAAATGAGACAAAGTGCCAAAATGTGTAATTGCTCTGAAAACCATAATGCGTTAGTTAAAATGTGGCCTAAATTTATGTTTGAAAAGGAAATTAACTCAATTAAAGGAAAAGAAATTTAATATGAATATAAAGGTTTGCTTTTATACGACCAATAAGTGACATACTAAAGGCTTCATCTAAAACATGCACTTGCATGTGTACCTGTAACTTAAAGTCAATTGAGACTGTTGATACTTCTAAGAATTGAAATATTGAGATAACTAAGCCTCGAACGCAACTGATTTCTAAAACGTTCTCACCAAGAGAAACTATTCTTAAGAACAATAACATCATCTATGTTTTTGTTGTCTATAAGAAACTAAGTTTATATAATATGTGTAAAATCTAATATGAGCTCTGAAGAAGTTCATTGACATACCAATTTACAAGCAATTCCTTTATAAATTCCTTTAAAAATCTCTTATCGTTAAATATTATTGAACTAGGAAATTTTGTTAAAAAATTTGACAGCCCACTTCTATTGCTTGGATACTGCAATTTCCATAATACTTCCTGGGGCTCAAAAAAATCTTGTAAGCGAGAAAAATTATTGAAAAACTTATTCATCATTTTTCATTGAATTTATTGAATAATGGCAAATCAAGACATTTTAGTTTCTCATATGAATTTTTCTGTGCAATTGATTTGGCATTTGGCAGTCCAATATTACAACACTATTTTGATTGGATAATTAATAACGATTCCCACAGTAGTGATTATTTACCATAATTTGAAAATATTTGAAAACATTTGAATTTAAAAATATAAATAAACATAAATTGTTTTTGACACCATTTTTTTAATGCAGCAAAGAAATTTATGTCTATTATTATCAAAATGGCAATCAAAAATCGTAAATATTTATTCAGAAAGTATGGTTCTACTATAAACTTACAGATTATAAAAACTTTATAAAAGCCAAGTATAGTACAAGAATTTATTATAGATATAATAAGAAAAAACCATGGAAAGAATTCGCTTCATTGGCATCAACTAGAACACTTTCGAAGTATTTGATAAAATTCGTGCTATCAATATCAAATACAAAAATCAAACCATAAAGTCCATACTGTGTAATAATCAATTTGTAGTTGATAGAGGGAATTTTGCTGAAGTTCTAGCAGAACATTTTACCAAAATTTCTAGTACCAATAATTTTTCTAAAAAATTTTTGAAGTATAAATTCAAGAGAAAAAAACACTAATATATATATCATATTTATTGAATACAGAATTTTAAAATAAAAAATTTTCAATAGCAGAGTTGGAAAATGCATTAAAGGATTGCAACAGAACTTCCTCAGGTTATGAAATGCTAAAAAAAGTAAGTTGCTCTAAAATTCATGAATCTGAATTTATTATTTGTCCAAATACTTAAAACTAGCGTTTGGAGTTGTATGGTAGCTACCCGAACCTTCAAACCATTCCACTAAAACTTCAGGAATATATAATTACTTGCGTTAATTATATTTATACTTATGGTTGCGTTAGTTATTCGTACATATGTTCAGCATTTAAGATATATTCACTGGTAATACATTGATACTTAACGTCCCTGTCCTCTGAGCCACATATGATTCAGGAAACGTGCGCTTGATAAGCACTGATATGTTCCTGAGCCATATGTGGATCAGGGGGCATATGAAACTTCCAACGCAAATTATTCGACTGGACGTAACGGAACTATACAGTTTCTGCACTGGACGTGCTGGTACGATAATAAAGTAAAGAAAACCGACAGGACATGCGAAAAAATATTTTTATTTTATGCAGAAATCACAAACTATTATATATGGACCATATGTGTTTCAGGTAGAAGTACCCTACATCCGTCTTTTTTTTTTAATTATTATTATTACTAAAGCTATCCTATGACTACAAAAAAAAAATTATTCAAAAAACCCTGTTGGACTTGTCGGTCAATTTTGCATTTTTGTATTGGGACAGGGAACGTGTTAAAATATGAATACATGAACATTAGTAATTCATTAATTAAAGGAAGGAAAATTAAAACTTAGATAAGGCTTGTCGTTGGCTCACAAAATATGAAAAATTACATCCATATGCCCGCAGGCTCATTATAGTAAATCAATAAGTAATGATTTGAAATGAACATGAACTTAAGTTCCAAAACAAAAATACAAAGTTCACCCCTCTATGCATTATCGTTTGGGTCTATTATAATATGATATACATACCTAAAGTGTTGGCAGAATTCAGATTTAGTTTTTTGGTTTTTTTCCGAAAATACTCGATGGTTGCGGCATGGGTTTTGGCTTGTATGATATAATATAGATATATGTCGAAGTTCACGAAGTGCAGAGTATAATTAACTCTTCAAATGAGTTTTATTTCCAAAAAAAATTGCTCAAAAATATTAGATCTTAAATGGAACAAATCATTTATTGAGTATATACAAAAACGTGAACATTTTATTTTTCTTTCAGCTTTTTAAATTCTACTTTTCAGTTTTTTTGGATGAAAAATTCTTACTTTTCAGTGATTAAGAAAAGTATACTGAAAATTACGAAATATATGAAAATATTCAAGTAGGTACAAAAACCAAATATTAAAATTATAATTGATGACTTGAACCAATATTATTTTTAGCACTTTTCCAAAAACTTTTTGAAAAAAAGTGCTTATTAGTTTCACTCTGTCCGTCCGTCCGTGGACACTTTTTTTGTTTACAAAACTTCTACATCCTTAAAGATAGAAAGCTGCTATCTTTATATTGCTAGAAATTTATTTCCGTGGAACAAAATTTTTACTCTCTAGAAGTTATACCCCATAAAAACCCTAAAAATGGAGTTTTTTAACTATTTGTTGCAATTAAACCATAAGCATTTTTGAAATTTTGCAAACCCATAGAGGCAGCGGCTTGCTTCCTTTAGCGCGGTATACTATAGTTCAACTTTAGAAAAACAAAATGGCCGTTCAAATTAACCGTTATCTAAAGTCCTTTTTTTCAAATTTTTGATGTCGTTTTTCTTCTAGACCCCAGCCTGTAGAAGCTTGAAATTCTAGGGGCTTTTAGGCATTAGTAAATAGTTTATTTCTTTAGAACAAAATTTTTTTCCATCTCTACCCCCTCTCAAGTTATCGCCTCTGATATTTGTAAAATTTGAATTTTTGACGCCTTATATTTCCGAAACCGCAAGCTTTTTCAAATTTCTATAAACGCAAAAACCTAACGGTAAATTCCATGACATTAAAAGATATAACTATTTTTCTTAACTCACACAATTAAACCTTAAAATCGAGCATTATGTTAGCCCCACTTTATATTAATTTTTGCTTTATTTGAAAGACTGCATAAATCATTCATCCTAAACATATGCAATCCTAGAAATAGTTTTGTATATGAATGAAAGGAATTTTAATAGTGTGATAGGTATACATAGACTGTATTTAAAAGCAGAAGTGCTACAATACAAACCATTGGTTTGATCCAACTTTATTAAAAAACTGAAAGAAGAAATTTCTTTTAAAAAATTCTACAAAAATTTAAAATTTTTGAAAATCTTGAAATCATATTATGCAGTCCATGTGATATGATTTTCAACATTTTTTCTTTCAAAAGCACCCTATGTTTTTATACCCGTACGAACATATATTCGAAGGGTATACTAAATTTGCCTTAACGTTCGTAACGCTAAGAAATAATGCTCTGAGATAAAGACTCAAGTGTATGCCTTTGATCAGCTTCGAATTCTGAGTTGATTTAGCTTTGTCTGTCCGTCTGTCCGTCCGTCCGTCCGTTCCAACGATAGCTCAAAAACTAATTAAGATAAATTCACCAAAGTTTCACAAATGAATTATCGTAGTGCCAGAACCCTATTTAAATTGGACATGATCGGGGTACCGGTTCGAGTAGCTACTATATAGCTTCAAAATTTATTTGGCTATATCTCAGAAACTATTAAAGATGTGGTATTAAAATTTCACACAAGTGAATATATTAGCTGGGCCATTGTGTTTGATAAAAGTCGTTGAAATTACTTGGCTCCTTCTGGTACCTGCCATACAACATCAAAAGTTATTGGGCTATATCTCAGAAACTATAGAAGCTATGGTATTGAAAGGAACGAACTTTATGTAATTATACTGTTATTTTAGCAGACATTCCTTTTCAATATTCGGTTATGCTGCGCCGCTGTAAGAAATGCCAGCCGCAACTTTTTCGAATTTGAATGTTTATGGTTTCTTTAAAATAGTTTCTTGAGGGGTTATAACTTTTAAAGGAAGAGGAGAGATAGCTAGAACTTTTTTTCAACGTAAGTAAATTTCTAATAAAAATCGATTTATATATTACGAAATTACAGTTTTCTTTCTTCATGGTTTTTCTCTGAGCGTTGAGTGTCGGACACCTTGTATAAAAATATATCAGAATTTAGCAGAAAATATACGTACATAAATTTTTAATATTTTAAGTTTTTAATTTTCGTTGCTATATTAATGTTACACAAATGTGTTTTGGCACAATATATGTATCCTTTTTAGTTACGGCATTTTACAGCAAAGGAAATGTAAAGGAAATGAGATAACCGATTCAAACATAATTATAATTTTTTAACTATTAGATTGTTATCAAAACTAAAGAAAATATTGGAAATTATCATTCTTGCAAATTTATTGTATTATTACATAATATTTGGTTTAGAAATATTTTGTAAAGAAAATAAAACATTGATAGTATATTTTGTTATTTCTTAAATTTCTTGATTTATGAGTGTCGATATATTTTGAAATTTAAAATTTTCTTTCGCGAGAATTTAAAGTTTTTGAAAAATTTTCCAAAAGTTATTCGTAAAATAAATAAAAATTGCAATGCTCCAACATTTTTTTTTGGAAAAACTTTGTTCTTCCTGAAAATTTTGAGTATCTTTTTTAGTATCATGTGTAGTTCATAGATGTCTGATCACGATTAAAAAATCAAGAAATCTAAATGAATGGTTCGGATCCTAGAAAATATATACGGAGTGAGCTATTATAGATGATTATATACATCTTTACACAATAGATGTCGCAATGGTGATATAAAAGAAAATAAGGTATTATTCTCAACTTTTAATACTTGTTAATAATTTATGAATGCTTATGTATTATAGTATAAGCTGTCATACTGCAGTGCTATTTACTAATAAGCATTTTTTACTACTTCAAAAAATTGTGAATAATAATATTAAATTTAATAAAATACAAACAGTGATATTTCGTAATTAGTGTTGAGTGTGAAATTAATATAGGCAATTCGAATAAAATTTGGCAAACATTAGCTTATTTTCGAATATAAATTTAAAAATTTGTATCCAGTGAACATAAAAATTTGTATCCGTGTTTTTATTTTAAATGCTTTCATTTGAGCACACGTTGCCCACGGCCACTCATCTCAAACATCTAGAAATGCAATTAGATCTCTAGATGACATACTTCCGCGGAATTAAAATATAATTTTGTCATAGTATATGACGAAATTGCACATGAAATTATAAGTCTACTACCTAGATGCGCTCGTTAGCACAGGCAAAACTGTTCTCATTTCACTTATTTTCGCAACCACACCATTCACGAAATAATATTGCACTAACAATCGCATCGTCTGGAAAATTGACCAGCTACACCACAATTAACGGTCGCTTAAAGTATAACACATATTTCGGATCGTCAATTCCATAAATCGTAATATGTATAGGAATTACTCGTAGTTGTGAAAACTAACATGTGTGTAGAACTACAACATACGCATGTTCACAGTTTCACAAAAATGTTGCTTGATATTGAGACGAGGAAAATGTGACCAATAATTCATACAATTTATTACATTGCCAACAAATTCCTGTAATATCGCCGGAACAAGTGGTGAATTGATTCCCAAAGTTTTCCCAAAAATTGCAAAGTTTTCTCATAATTTCAAAAACCATCAGTACTTAGAAATTGTGCCAGGCTTTCTCTTAAAAAACTTAAGAACTTTCTCTTAATTTAAACTTTCTCTTAATTATGAACAATATCATCGAAGCTACAATATTAGTTGGAGAAAACAAAACTTAAAGAAAAAAATGTTCTGTTGCCGCATATCATTACGATTCCGACCGGTATACCCTTTAAATTTATACGATTGCCTTCAACCATCAAGAAAACAAAGAGAGAATCGGTACAGATATGCTGACTAAATTTGGGATTTGGCAGGCGAGTTTGACTTATTCCTAGGTAGGAAAGCTTTTGGATTTATTGCTAAACGCGTCTAAAGGATTTTTCTTTAACAATTTAAAGTATTCCAACTTTTTTTTTGGATTTTTGAAAATTTAAGCTATTCTCATTTTTTTAAACCTGTGCACTATTACTGTATTGATTTTAAGCTTTCTAAATAATAACATATTTTTGTTTTATGTTTAAGTTTCAATTTTAAGAATTTAAATGAACATTAAATGAATTTAAATGAAACTTAAGAATGAATGAAAGTTAATTAAATTTAACTATATTGTAATAAGTAATCTTTGAATTTTTGTTGGAAGCGTGACAACGCACGCAGCGTACAGTTAATCATTATCTGCCTATATTGAACTCAAAAAAAAAATTTTTTTTAACGAACTCAAATATTTTATTTTTATATTTATAAAATAATTCCATATTTACATTGATAACAAGGAGAAATTTATAAAATTGTTTTTTTTTATTTATATTAAGATTTTTTCCTGGTTTTTTTTTTTAGTGAAAGTATATGCAAATCATCATCCCAAAATAAAGTATTCCTATACTGAAGTGATATTTGCAACATGAGCTTTTATCAGGATATTGCATAGCTGCAGGCTTCTCACCTATAATGAGAAATAATAAGATTTTTTTTTTAAATACTAAATAAAATTTTTTTCTTAATTTAAAGTTACAACAATACTTTCTAATATTCGTAGAATCAATTTCCAAAAAAGCCTAAACGAATGACAGTAGAACCGAAACACATTTTTTAACACGATATATATAGACAATTAGAGCACAACAATTACTATATATATGTGACGAATTTATTCGTTTTACGTAAGCTCGACGATAAATTACTTTGATTTTTCTTCTGAAAGTTGAATTCTAACTCCTAGGATAATTTTTTTCAATTGCCGTGTGATAAAATAAAACTTCACAGAAGCTTCAAATATACTTGTCCCAATGCTAAGAGAATGCTTGTCCCAACGTGAAAGCGCGGGTTGTTTTAAGTCGAAATATCTTTTTTTTGAGAAGAAATAACAAAACAAAACTATATCTATCATAAAGCAGCTAAAACTCTGAAGTAATATTTCAAATATCTATTAAATATAAAAATATTTTTATTCATAATTATTTTGAATTCTTAAAATACATGTACAAATAGCGGAAAAACTGCAAGCACAACCTTCAACATTTTATGGGATACCGAAAACATTTGGTTATTTTTAAGTGGAGAGCTTTTTTCTTATAAGGGAAAATAATTCAAGATAAGGAAGATAATTCAAGGCAAGTAATTATAGTTTCAAGTTGAAAAAATAATTAATGAAAGAATCACAATATTGATATATGTAATTAATAAAAAAAATATGAAAAGGAAATTTCAAATTGATATCTAAAATACAGTTAAATATTATTTTAACAATACAAATTTTTACCAATTCTAATTTTTTTAAAAACGCCATCATTTATTTTTACTACCGGATTTGAATATTTTTCTATTTTTGAAATAAATAGTATCTTAGTAAATGACTCAAAAATTCCGATTGAATAGCAGGTGATTGTGTAAATTTTTGTCCGTTGCGTAACATTTACTCTTATAATAAATATTACTCTTATATTTCCAGTCTTGTAGAACACTGAAAGACCCTAATGAGATCTTTATAAGAGCCAAAGAGCGTAATTACTAGAGTTATTAATTCTTGTGATGAGAGTTAAGCTCCCATTAAAAGAGTTTTTAAAGCATATAACTCTCATATGTACTAGTTTTGGTATACGAAAACTCTCATAAACCATTTAAAATAGTGTTACAAGAAAGAGAAAGCAATAAATTGTAGAATAAATATATCGGTCTTACTTTGAATTTTATAAAATATATATCTATTCCACTCTTATAATTATTTTTTTAACAAAAACGAAACAAAATATATGTACATATGTTTACGTATATGATATCTAATCAATAAATATTTGTATTCAAATACTTAATATCATAAAATTATAAATATGGGAAATTAAAATAATTTTTTTGCCATGATTGTAAATCAAAAAGTTGCTGGCATTAAAATTTTATTGATAAAAGTTGATATTGTACTTCGAAAAAAAAAAAAAAAATTGTATAAATATTTTTTAACCCAATGATATCTTATTTCCTTTTTTTTTACATAAATTTTAAAATTTAAGAATTGTTAAACAAAAAATAAATATACTAATGTGCATAAATTCCAACCAAAGCTTTAATATACTCAATAAAAACTATAATTTTGTATTTCATTAACTTTAATTTAATAATTTCTGTACAATAAATATTTTTCGGACTTCTTTCCAAAAAAAAGAATTCTCAGTCTCATTAGGGTTAAAATTTAGATAAGGAAAATTGACAATACTAAAATGGCCGTAGTTTTGTTATGAGGTAGCAGAATTTTTAACACTGTAAGTGTTAAAAATAAGAACCTTATGAGAGTTTCATAAAAATAAAAAAAAAAAAAAAAATTATGAGAGTATTGGAGTGTGGTATGCGAATTTTATGAGAGTTTAGGCCAATTTTATAGGGTATTACTCTGGAAAATTGTTACTTAGGTACATATTTATTACCGACCGCAATGTGTAAACAATAGTTAGGTTATGTGATGGCAACAAATTTTGCATATCGAGTTTTCGGTTGGAATGCACTTCTCCATTGTAGAGAAGTGTAAATAAACTAGTTTTAGCAACCTGTCGGTCTGTCGGTCTGTGTGTGCACGCGTGTGTCTCAAGTTCGGCTGAACCGATTTTGATGAAATTTTATATGTAAGTTAATTTCCACCATGGCACGGTTTGACCAACTTTTGGGATATATCACGTCTCAGGAACTGCACTTTTTAGCGGGTCTGTTTTACATTTTTGAGCATTTTAAAGAAAATATTCAACCGATTTACTTCAAATTTCATATATAAGCTCAGCTCGACCGTCCGCGAAACCTTCTAACTTTTGAAAAAAATTAAGTGTCAGCAACTAGACGTTTACTACGGACCAAACATACAAATTAATGTAGAAAGACCAAAATTATTAAAACAAAAAGTAAGTAACTGTAAAATTTTATGTATAATTTAAAATAAAAGAGTCAATCTAGATTCAACCGTAAACGAGGAAGTTTTATTGTAGAATCATAGATAACTAGCGCAGAAATCGGTTCGTGTAATAATAAAAAAAAACTGCAACCGCGACTGTAAAAAATTTTGAAGTGTATGGGAATTACACGAAAAATGTAAATAAAAAAACAAAAAAAATTTAATTGTGTATAAGAATTACGCGATTAAAACAATTAACTACTAAAAATTAATTATTAATAAAATTTTTGATTTAACTATAAAAAACAAAAAAATAGTCTGTGAAATAATAAAATAAAATTACAAAAATAAAAATATTGAGTTCAAAATAGAATATCAATTCCAAAATACACCCAAAATAAAAAATATATAAAAAAAAATAAAAAATTGAACTATAAGTGAGAAAAAAAATACATAATACTATCAAAAAAAATTGTTTTTAATCAAAGAAATTCAACTAGCCCAACCCGTCCAGTAGCTGAAATCAGTAGATCAATTCCAGAGTCATAAACATCAATCAATAATTATAAAAAAAAAGTAAGATAGTTCTAATTCAATTAAACTTAGATTTTTAAACAACAATTATTATTTATGTATACTCCGATCGTATACAATTTTTTCAACAATTTGAGAGTGTTTATTGTAGATTATTCATAGAAAACTTGAAACAAAACTTGAAACAAAAACTATTATATTTGCAAGGAAAAAAAAAATAATAATAATAATTCTTTACTTAAAATTACATTTATAAAAACAAAAAAATTTTTTTTTGTACATTATAATGTAAAACACATGTACACTTATACCCAAAATATTCTCTTGCACATTCAAAAAAATAAATCCAATAATTATAAAATTTCTTTGTACTTTCACAAAACAAGTTGTAGGTATATTTTCTATATAAAAACGAGAAAAAAAATAGAGTTGACCTTATACTGTGTCAAAATACTGTGTGTGCCAAACTACTATTGAAGTTGTACGGCAGCTACCAGAAAGAGCCAAGAAATTTTAGCGAACACATCGGCCCTACTAATATATTCACTTAGCTGAAATTACAATATCACAGCTTTTATTGTTTCTGAGATATAGCCAAATAACTTTTGAAGTTGTACGGCAGGTACCAGAAGGGCCACGTAATTTCAATGACTTTTATGAGACACATTGGCCCTACTAACATGTTCGTTTGTGTGAAATTTCAATACCATAGCTTTAATAGTTTCTGAAATATAGTCAAATAACTTTTGAAGTTGTATGGCAGGTACCAGAAGGAGCCAAGTAATTCCAAGGGCTTTTATAAGACACATTGGCCCTACTAATATATTCGTTTGTGTGAAATTTCAATACCATAGCTTTAATAGTTTCTGAATTATAGTCAAATAACTTTTGAAGTTGTATGGCAGGTACCAGAAGGAGCCAAGTAATTTCAACAACTTTTATGAGACACATTGGTCTTACTAATATATTCGTTTGTGTGAAATTTCAATACCACAACTTTTATAGTTTCTGAGATATAGCCAAATAAATTTTGAAGTTGTATGGCAGCTACCCGAATCGGTACCCGCATCATGTCCAATTTAAATAGAGTTCTGGCACTTACTACAATAAATCATTTGTGAAAATTTGGTGAACTTAGCTCAATAAATTTTTGAGTTATCGTTGGGACGGAGGGGCGGACGGACAGACAAAGTTAAATCAACTCAGAATTTGACGCTGACCAAAAACATACACTTGAGTCTATATCTAACACCGTTATTTCTTAGCGTTACAAAAGGTAAGGCAAATTTAGTATACCCTTCGAACATACGTTCGTACGGGTATTAATATAAGTACGTACATTAATATTACATATTGCTTTTAATAAAAATATTGTTATTAAAATAAGAATAAAATAACGAATTAAATTTTTCGAATTTATCCAATAAATATTAAATATTATATAGTCGATTTGAAACACAAAAAAAAATTAGCATAAATTAAGCTTATTATAAAAAAAAAACATTTTTTTTAAACATTTAACATAAAATAAATAAAATTTAGCATAAATTTTTTTTTTTAGACAAACAGAAAATATTACTTTTGATATTTTACAGAAAAAATTACAATTTTAATATAACATTTAATATAACATTTTATATTACTCGTTTTAATATTACATTTGAATATAGTTATAAAATATTGACATACTTTCATTTCTTTTAGTAAACGATTCAATAATTTAATACTATTACAAATTCTTAATATTATAAACAATTCAGTATAATTTGTAATTGATAATTCAGTTTTGATTTAAAATATTAATTTTGAATTTGGAAATGGCAGAACAAAAAATTACCTTAATTTTAAACTTTATAGACAAGATCGTTCCTTTCGATGGAAATGACCAAAATTATCTCCCAGATAATTTAGGTTATATTATTAAAATAATTGGAGAAGCCAAAGCTTCACTGAGAAGACAAGGAAACCTAACAGACTGGGGGAATATTAAAAAAATTCTAATATCATATCATGGAAAAAAAAAATTTCGCCTGACCAACTTATAGATAGGATCCCCTATTGTAGAGTCAAAACTACAATCGAGGAATATTTTAATTCAATAAACAAATATTTATGTAGGTTAAATAATTATTACTTGCTCAATGATAACTTGAGCACAGACAGGGTCGAGAGTAATAAAAGGATTGCTTTCGAAACTTTTGGAAACAATATTTCTGAACCTGCGAGGAGTATTGTCCAAACTAGAAACCACAATCTTTAAATGGGACCTACGATATAATTCGTGAGACAAATTACCATAAATTAGGTCCAAAACAACCTCGTTTATTTCAAGATAACTCTAAATATAATTTTAAATCCAATTTTAACTCTTATTCTAATACTAACTCATTTGATTACAAAACCGGAAATAAAACAAATTTAAAAAATACACCTTCTCCAAGTAATAACTATAACCAACAAAGAAATCATAATTATTCCAATAATTATTTTAACAACAATTCATCTAGTAATCAAACAAAAACTAATTTAGACTACAATAGAAACCCCAGAAGTAGACAATTTTCTCATAGTTATAAAAAAAATAATGAACCAGAACCGATGGACATTTCAAAAAACGGATCCTCTAGAAATTTTTCTCTAGGAACGAGCCAAAAACAGCTTCCCTATATAGCAATAAAAAATCCTATCAAAATCCTGAGGTTCATAATTGATACTGGAGCAGAATTCAGCATCATTAACCCGGACCTTTGTCAATACAAATGGAAAATTAAAGGAGAAATACACTGTTTAAAAGCCTTAGGCCACAATATTCATACGAATATTAAATGTAGATTTCCTCTTTTCGAAATTTTTAACGCAACAAATATGTTCGTCGAATTTTTAGAATTTAAATTCAACGAAAAATTTGACGGTCTCATGGGAAATAATATATTGTGCGCTTTAAATGCTACTATTGATTATAAAAACCGAATATTGAAGACTTCAAAGTCAATAATTCCATTTTACTTAAACCAAAACGAAGAAAATTAAAAAAAAAATTGTTTTAACGAAAATATGACCGAACTGTTTTCAAGTGAGATTAGGCAATATAACTTATTAGATCACATTCAAACATCGCATTTGAATGATGAAGAAATTAGGCTTTTACATAAATTAATTTTAAATAATAAAAAAATCTTTTATAAGGGGAGTGATAATTTAACCTTCACCAACCACATTAAGCACTCTATTTCAACGAAAAATGAAATCCCTGTGTACTCTAAATTGTATCGATACCCTCAAGTTCATAAAGAAGAAGTCGATAAGCAGATCGAAGAAATGCTTAGAAATAAAATAATACAACATTCTAATTCACCTTACAATGCTCCTATCTGGGTAGTTCCCAAAAAGGCTGATAACAGTGGCACGCAAAAATGTCATTGATTATCGAAAATTGAATGAAATAACTGTTGAAGACCGCTACCCCATTTCAAACATTGAAGATGTGTTTGAGAAACTTGGAAAAGCTAATTATTTCACTACCTTGGATTTGGCTAAAGGATTTCACCAAATCGAGGTAGAGCCTAAAGACAGACCCAAAACTGCTTTTTCCACATCAACTGGGCATTACGAGTTTATAAGAATGTCATTTGGGATAAGAAATGCGCCCTCGACCTTTCAGCGTTTAATGAACGACGTCTTGAAAGAATTTATTAATAAAATTTGCATTGTGTATATGGATGACATCTTAATTTATTCAACATCACTTACTGCAAGAACACATAGATTCCATCCAAAAAATTTTAAGAAAGTTAACTGAAGTAAACTTAAAGATCCAAATAAACAAATGTGCCTTCTTATGTAAGCAAACAGAGTTTCTTGGTCACGTTATAACTAACAAAGGTATAAAACCTAATCCGGCAAAAGTCGAATCTATCTCAAATATCAGTTTGCCTAAAACACGCAAAGAAATTAAGACCTTCTTCGGTATTACAGGATAATACTGGAAGTTTATTAAGGATTATGCAAAAATTGCGTATCCTTTAACAAAATATTTGGAAAAAGGCGCAAAAATTAACTTAAAAGATAATGAATATATAAATGCCTTTAATGTGTTAAAAAATCTCTTGATAAGTAAACCAATTTTAGTTCATCCTGACTTTGAAAAACCTTTTGTCATAACAACGGATGCATCTAATGAAGCAATTGGCGCGGTTATTTCTCAAAATAATCATCCAATATCATATATATATAGAACTCCAAACAAGCATGAAACTCGATACGCAACCATCGAAAAAGAGCTTCTAGCAATCGTTTGGGCGACTAAACAATTTAGACCGTACATTTATGGTAGAAGATTTACTATAAACACAGATCATCGTCCCTTAGTACGGCTGAATAACTTAAAAGAGCCAAATAGTAAACTCCAGAGTTGAAAATCAAATTAAATGAATTTGATTTTAACATCGAATATCTCAAGGGAAAAGAAAGTCAAATAGCAGACTATCTATCACGAATGGAAAATTTTAAATATAACAGGGGTCGGAATGAAAACGCTGAAGTTTCATCGAATGATCTCCAAGAAAATGACTGTTCTCTTGATTTAAATCAATTTTTCACCTCTTATGAAAACTCTTGTAGAGCCGGCGGAAACGAAGAAGTAATATCAACTGGTGCTACAATTCATAGCGCAAATGAAGATCCAATAGATTACATTTATATATCCGAGAAAGCTATCAATTTATTTAAAAATCAAATATTTCTAAGCAGGGGAAAAAAACAAAATTTTTCAATGAAAATTATTAATAAAAAAGTAAAAAAATTTATAACCGTTAATAACAATAAGGGAAATTTACTAGAATTAATGAGAAAAGTAGTTTTAGACAAAGGCGTAATGTGCGTATATTGTGAAGATAATTCACATTTTATCGACTTTCAAGATTTATGTGTAAAATATTTTTCATCTAATAAAAATTTAAAGTCTTCAATTAAATTAATTGACATCACTGACAAAGAAAAACTTTTATATATTATTTGATCTGAACACTTAAGTGAAAACCTACACCCCTATGGTTCGGGAATACAGAAGTATTTCCCGAAAAAAAAAAATAAATATTGTTACCCAAACCTTTTAGTAGAAGTCACAAAAGTAATTAATAACTATGATGTATGTCAAATAGCGAAACATGATAGAAACCCTCCTAAAATACTCTTTGAAATTTCCGAAACACCACATAGTTTCAATGATATAGTTCACATGGACATTTGGTATCCTGAAAGAAATAAAATGTATTTAACAACTATTGACAAATTCTCAAAATACGCGACTTTACATAAACTGAACAACAGAAATTGGATCTCAATATTGGACTGTATAACACAAAGAATACAAAATTTGGGAAAAATGAAAAAACTAGTGTCAGACGGCGACATGTGTATTATACATAGGGCAGTCATATTATTTTTAAAAGAAAACGATATTGACTTCCACCAAACAACACCAGGTATAAAAACGGGTAATAGCGATACCGAGCGGCTTCATGGTACCCTTAACGAGCATCTAAGGATCATGAATGCCGAGCGTAGTAAAGATAATCTAGGTGATCGTCTTTACAAAAAAATCACCTATTACAACAACACGCTACATTCAACAACAAAACTTAGACCAATAGACTTAATAACAAAAAATTTTGATAAAACTGACATTCAAAATTTAAAAGCTAAATATGAAAATGAAAAATTAACTGGGCTGGAAAAATTCAATGCAAAAAAGAACCCGCAATTCCAACTGACAAACAACATAGTTAAGAATAGACAGATAGCAAAACGCTCCCCAAAATATAAAAAATTAAAAAATTTCACTTAGGAAAGTAATTACGTGATAGACACCAGTAAAAAACGAAGTATAAAATATCATAAAACGCAATTAAAAAGAAAATATAATCATCAAATAAATTCTATTTTCAGAAACCATGAAAATAACGGCGATATTGATTATACTTTGGGCAATTCTATACGGCGGAGTAACACAAAACCTAGAAGTTACCCCTATTTATACAGAACATGGTTTTGCCCTACTAAGGTTGGAAAAACAACCTATAGTAGATCATTATACAAGAATTTTGCATCTTATAAACTTAAAAGAAATTGATGAAGTTTACAAAATCCTCATAGAAAACATAAACAGGATGTCAACCAACTATAAAGACAATCCTAATTTTATCTTACTTGAAAGAGAACTGACAGTTTTACATCGCAATATAAAGACTATAAAACCACATTTACATAGAATTAAACGAGGGTTTATTAACTTTCTCGGTAGCACTGCTAAATTCGTAACTGGAAACATGGATTCCGAAGATGCTCAAGAAATATATGATCATCTAACGAATCTCGATACGAACTCGAAATAACTCGTGGAACAATCAAACAAACAAATAATCATCAACAAGGAACTGTCGTCTGCTCTTCAGAATATCACTAATCATATAAATAAACAAAAATCAAAAATTGATAAATTCCTTAACAACTCTATCAACAGGGAAACAGAAATTTTAGACAAATTGACCCAAGAGGAAAAAAGGATATAATTATATTCAGTAGGCAGAATATTTTGGCATATGACATTTTGACTATTGAGGAAATCGAAACACTAAATGTCACAGCAAATACATTACCATTTATAGAAAGTGACTTGCTACAAAACGATGATAGTGTAATTGTGGTGATTTCAATACCAACCTTTTGCAAAGAAAAATATTTCAAAAGCCATTGTACTGCCCTTCCCAAATTCAAAATGTGAACAAATTAACACTGGAAACGTTAAAGTTCTTATGAATAATAATAAAATTGTTGAAATATACTACATTATATTACTCTCATTATCTACTTTGTTAGCCAACACTACACAACTTACCTTATTGAAAAATACAAAATGTGCATAAAAAAATCAAACATCCCTTCTCAATAAAATTTTGAAAACATCTTATTAATATTAGCCCCATTAAAATCTCCAACGCTTGCAGAAGAAATAACAGACAAAAAGGAACGAAAAAAAAAACAACAGGCAGAAAAAGAAAAAAAAGAAAACGAAAAAATATATATTCTTAATTCTTTACATATTATACCGTACCCGTATAGTACAAAATGTATATCAATTTTCTGCAAAATTAATTTTCGTTTTATTTTTGTATTTTCATAAGTTGAAGGACCTTTAGCTTACTGCGCAACATAAGAAATTACATGTGAATATGGTATAATTATTCTTAATATTGTTATTGATTATAACCTGTACGAACGTATATTCGAAGGGTATACTAAATTTATTTTACCATTTGTAACGCTAAGAAATAACGGTCTTAGATATAGACTCAAGTGTATGTTTTTGATCAGCGTCAAATTCTGAGTTGATTTAGCTTTGTCTGTACTTCCGTCCGTTCAACGATAACTCAAAAACTCATTGGGCTAGGTTCACTTAATTTTTAGAAATGATTTATTATAGTAAATGCCAGAACCCTATTTAAATTGGATATGATGGGGGTACTGGTTCGGGTAGCTGCCGTACAACATCAAAAGTAATTTGGCTATATCTCAGAAACTATAAAAGATGTGGTATTGAAATTTCACACAAGCGAATAAATTTGTTGAAATTGCTTAGCTCTTTCTGGTAGCTGCTATACAACACAGTACTCATCACAGTACTGAAATTTTGCATAAATTAATATGTTAACCAAAGTTAGGTCAGCTATAACATATTTATTGGCACATAGGATTGCAAATTCGTACGGGCATCGTTTTTATAATGTAGTTGTTCTATATATAGTAGTTTCCTGCAAATTAAATTATATCAGCAGAGAAATTAGTACTTGAATCATGAAATGAACACTTGAAAAATGCAGTGAAATATTTTTGTTACTTTTTTAATGGTGCTTTTATTTAGGAACCTAAATAACCAACATATGTAGGTCTCCGTTAATGCACTTATATTTATATCATATTAGAATAGGAAAAAATATGGGATGTGCATGTTTATACTTTTATGTACACATGTAAATAAAATGAAGTAAATAAAACAAAGCAATAGAAACCAAAAAAAAATCAATACGTCATACTATACAAGTTCAATACCTTTCATTTTGTTCACAGATGAAGCAAAGGCAAACTTAAAATTTTTTACATAAAGAGACCTGCTTTCAACATACCGCTGAAAGTGTGCTGTAACATATTTTATCTGTTAAAATTATCTTACTCCATTTTACTTTCTTTACAAGTTTACTTTTTAACAAGTTCTAATACTCAATTTTTTTTACGAAATATTACGAATTTTTGGCTTCGTTCCTGTTTTTTTTTTTAAATGCTACTGACTACTCAACTTACCTTATTGGGAAATACAAAATGTACATAAAAAATCATATAACATCATATAACATTTGAAACCATACTGAAATATGAATTTGAAATTTTTTTTTCTTATTTTCTTTCCGCCTACCTTTCTTTCTCTTTCGTGCAATAGAATTTAAATGATAAGCATTTTAAAAAATCTGATGTGACCAGCACATAACCGACCGTAATGTGTACTGTCTAGTTAAGTGAAAGTGTTACAGAATATTTTAAAAATGTCTGCTAAATACATCTTTCCAATTTTTAGGACATTAGTAAGCTTATAGTTAATATACCTAGAATACCAAATGTTGATCAATATGTGCCACAGTCGAAATAAACTTACACATAAAATTTCATCACAATCGGTTCAGCCGAATTTGAGACACACGCGTGCACACACAGACCGACAGACCGACTTTTGGGATATATCAGGCCTCGGGAACTGCACTTTTTAGCGGGCCTGTTTTACATTTTTGAACGTTTTGAAGAAAATATTCAACCGATTTAATTGAAATTTCATACATAAACTTCGCTTGACCGTCCGCGAAATCTTTTAACTTTTGAAGAAATCAGGTGTCGCCAACTAGACGTTTACTACGGGCCAAATATACATTTTTGCGTATATAAAGAGAAATAACCAACCGATTTTATTGAAATTTGATATTTATATTCTTCGTATTAAAACAATGAACATATAAATTTTTTGAAAAGATCAGGGCTCGAAAACTGTTCTGCAGGCCATTTTACACTTTTCACCATCTCTACGGAACGAATAGATGGAAACTAACTGGCGAACATTTTAGTGAATTTGGGTAACACAAAGCGAAACTCTACTAAGAGCCAAGTTTACATTTTTCTAGGTATGTTAGTAAGCTATAAGCTTACTAATGTCCTAAAAATTGGAAAGAAGTATTTAACAGACATTATAATAAAATTCTGTAACACTTTCACTTAACTAGACAAATAACATTGCGGTCGGTTATGTGCTAACCACATCAGACTTTTTAATATAGTATCTTTAAATATAAGAATTTTACCTGTGTTGCTTGTGATAAGTTTTTTTTGATTTGCTAAAGTTTAGAAATATACAATCTACTGTTATTTTTGAAATTACTTAATTTTTTTAAAGTATATTATGTGTATTAGAGAAGAGATGCTGATGTTATGTGTATTATTATTAAAAGATGCTAAATTGAAATATTTTTTAGTTAGATGTTTATTTTTTTACACCGAACTCAAATTTTTTAGAAATTGAAAATTTAAAAGAGACTTTTTTATTTTGGGCACAAAATAATCACAAAAACAATAAAAACAAAACGTAAAAATACAAAAAATTGAAATATTAATATTTTGAGGATTGTAAAAAAATATTTAAATAATTTTAAAAATGATATTGATGAATTTGATGCTAATGATGTTGATCATTGTGTCTTTCATTTATTTCCATTTAATTTCTTTAGGACTCCTCAAAAATTCTGAAAATAAGTGCTTATAGTATCTCTCTGTCCATGTACCTGTTTGCAAAACTTCTACACTCCTGAAGAAAGAAATCTGAAATTTCATAATATATAAGTAGATCGTTACTAGAAACTTACTTTCGTAGAAGAAAAGTTTTAGCTTTCTCCCTCTTTCCTCTAAAAGTTATAACCCCTCAAATATACATTTTAAATAATCCATTAACATTCAAATGCAAAGAAGTTGAGGCTGGCATTTTTTACAGCGTAACAGCATAACTGAGCATAAAAAAGAAATATCTGCTACACGCAACGTTACCTTAACTCCGTCCCTTTTCAAGCTTTTAATGTTGGTTTTCTTCTATAAGATAGGTTGTAGAAGTCAGAAAATTTTCCACCTTTTAGATATGAAAATAAAATTTTTCAAACTCCTCCTCGCAAGTTTTCGTCTCTCTAAATTCGTGAAAGTCGCATTTTTGGCAGCGCATATTTCCGAAACTGCAAATTTTTTCAAATTTCTATGAATGAAAGCTAACAATAAATGACGCAATCAACCCTTAAAACGTTCTATATTATGTTCTATAACCCTTAAAACGTTCACGCCAGAAATTTAATTTTAATATTTGGCTTTTGTACCTACTTGAATATTTTCATGTATTTTGTAATTTTCTAGTATATTTTTTTTAAAAAACAGGAAAATAAAAATTTCCCATCCAAAAAAACTGAAAAGTAGAATTTAAAAATCTGAGTCTACTGAAATCCGGACAAAATTCAGGCGCGTTTGATCCAGAACTGACTGACGACTTCCTGGTCTGAAACAGGGGAGGCAGAGTTGACTAGAGAAACCGATTAGATTCTTAAAACCAAAGAAAATTAAAGAAGAGACAAATCAAAAGTTTACCAGAAATGGCACCGGTACTAGAAATTAATGGCACCAGAGTGGAGAAATCTTCACTAAAGAAGAATGTTCAACTTAAAAAACATAAACCTCCGCCGGTAATAGTAAATAGTGTAACTAATTATACGAAGCTAATAAGGATCCTCAATGAGGAAAGTATTAACGTAAAAAATAGGTAAAGATGAAAGGTAAACATGATAAACAACGATCAACTAAAAATAAATGTTGAAAATGAAAATGAATGCAGACAATTAAATAAAGCTGTTAATAGCGCCAAATTGGAATGGTATATTTATGAAAATAAATTGGCGAGGCCAATTAAAGTAATGGTCAGAAACCAACATCCACCATGTGAGCCAGAGTATATTAAGTGTGAACTTAACAAGAGGGGATTCAAATGCGTAGATGTCATAAATAAAATTAAAAAAATAAAAAAAAATTATGTAAATATAATTAAAAAGTTGTCACTTTTTATGTTGTGCTTCGATCACGACAAAGACATAAATAAAATATATAAGATAACATATCTTCAGCACGTGAGAGTAAAAGTTAAGACTCTTAGAAATAATGGATCCAACCCGCAATGCAAGAGATGCCAGAGGTTTGTTCATATACCAATATTTTGGCAAAGAGAGGCTAAATTTGTTAAAAGTGCTGGTAATCATATGATGACAGAATGTAATAAGAAAGATCTCAGGCCAGGTGTGCAAATTGCAACGAGGCACACTGCTAGCTACGGAGGACTTTAATGGCAGTGGTCTAAACGGGTTACGAGTAATCATGAAAGAACCCAAGAACGATTAATGCTTTTTCATCAAATAAGGTGCTGTATACTCACAAGTAGCTTTCAAAATGGCAGAAAATTTTATAAACAAAAGATCTAAGAAAGCTGTGAAAAATGCGAAAACGCAAAAACCTAAAGACATAATGCAAATTATGCAAGACTTGCTGCAAAAGATTAACGAAATCACAATGAGACTAACTACTATAGAGAATAGAGACACGTTAGCAACCCCGAAGCGATTTCTGGAAAATGTCAGTAAAACAACAATTTTCTTATTCGCACGGTTCAATACCGATGCGTGTCGCATTTTTTGATGAAATTTCTTTCTTTTTCTGTATGACATTTTCTGTGCTTCTAGCCGTGCTCCAACTGAATCTAATGGAATTACTTACAATGGAATTGAATTGTAATGTTTTGATTTGAGAGGCATTATTTGTAAAGACTTCTTAATATCTCTTATTGAAATAATATTTTCAAACTATTTTGCAAATGATTTAGTGGAATATATTGGTCGTAAAATGTGGGATTTTGAAATTTCTTTTGAAATAAATGTTTCGTTTGCAATATTTAAAGTTACATCATGAAACTTTATTAAAAATGTTCAGCTTAATTTACGAAAGTTAAAATTTATTTTAATGGAATCGTTAAAATTGTTAAGTAAAATTATTCCGTGTGACACTTCTTCTACTAAAGGAAGTTTCTTCATAATTTTTGTATTGCATTTCGCTTTCACATTTGTTAGTAAGTTTTTGTCACAATTTGACGTTGACAAATCTATAAAATTATTGATTTTACATATTCCTAGGATTTTAAATATTTTACGTTCGCTCTTTTGTCCAAATATTGCTTCATTGAATTTGAAAATATGTTTGTATGGTAAGTTTAGGATTACATTTTCGTATGTGGCATTATGAGTGATTGGTAAATTAATAACATATAAAATAAAAGTGGAATTAGACATAATTTTTACCTCAGCAAAATTCATGGCCTCTATAATTGATATGGAGGGAAATTGCTCTTTTATTAAGATACTAGTTGCAGCATCAACTTTTCTGTAGATAGTATCATAGTAACTAGCCTTAGCCCAATGCATGGCGTATTTGATGTTTCCTAACTCCTCTTTATTGAGCTTGATTATATATTACTGAAAATTCATTAGAAGTTCGAGGCTCACGTTGCCAGAATTATTTAGATATGTCTTTATTTCGTTATTTATCTTTGTTACATTATTTATCCTTTCATTATATATAAAATTTATAATAACTTGTCTATTGTTGTGCTCTAAGACGTTTATCATCTGTTGTCCGATCGTCATGAAGTCGTCGGGGCCTACATCACCGGCAATCCATTTCCACGCGGGTCCCGAGAATTTTTTAGACTTTTTGGGTCAAACCGGTTTTAAGTTTTGGATTAAGTTACGAATTTCTTGCAATTCGTGAAATAAGTATGGTCAGTTTAAGTGGTTTTTGTCGGATCCTATCACTGGAACTATCTGGGCTATCGTATGGTCGAGTGAAACATATGATTATACTGGTTAACTGAACGCTGTAGCAATTCTTGAAAGTTGCGAGCTATGTTTTCAGCTTTTTGGCATCTGACTATCTCCGAGAGCGTAGAATGGAAACGTTCTACTTGTGCGTTAATTTCGTTCTTATATTGGATAATGGACATTACAGAAGCCGAATTAAAGCACTTTATCGTTATCGGTAACGATATATTTTGGTACACTAAAAAAGAATAGTAAGTCTCATAAAACCCAAGAATTCCACTTCGTGTTTAGAAAATTCGCCCTTGTGAAGCTGGATTCTGATGTTTGATTTTTCTGGCGCTTTAAAAATAGAATTTAAATTTTGAAAGTCTTCTTATTCAGCTTTAGGAAAAACGACGATGTCATTTATATATACGTAGCACTTTTATCCTATACATTGTCGTAAGCCGTTACCAAGCGCACGTTATAAAATTAAAGGCGCGTTCTTTAACCCGAAATATAACACGTAAACTCATATTTTCCGTTATTGATGGAAAATTCTGTTTTTTCCATATCGCATTCTCTCAACGGAATTTAATGAAACCCGCTTTTCAACACTATTACCGTGAAAATTTTGTTTTGCCAAATTCCGAAGGACCTTGTTAATCTTCGGTGTAGGATACATATCTACAATAGAAATTGCATTTAGTTTCCTCAAATCAATGACCATATGATACTTCGTTTCTCCTGAAGCATCGGCCTTTTTTGGCACATCATGCAGGGAAATTGAAAAGAGATCTGAATGACCTGATTATACCATCACGAAGCAGATCCTGCACTTGTTTCTCGATTTCATTCTTTAGACACATCGGGTACGGATATGGCCTTGAATAAACTGGTTTGCCGCTGAAGACGCAAATTTCCTCTTTGACCATGGTGGTATAAGTCAATTTTTCTTCGAGGTCAGAAAAGAGGTTTTTGTGAAGTCTTATGATATTGTTCAATTTATTTTTTGTTTTTGATTGAGATGTTCAAGCCAAATGTTTATGGTATTAACCGAGGTTTGAAGCAAGTTGTTTCATAGGAGCTATACCACTCCGTTTAGTGGTGATATAATTTTTATCTGTATGACCGATAGCACTGAATTGTTTAAGAGTATTGTTCCAGATTATCCCGTCAAGCGAATTTAAGCTATTCAGTATAAGAAATTTTATATTATTGAAAAAACCAAAAAGATTGAAAGACATTGTACAAAAGAGTTAATTATTTTTAATAGAATTTCTAATATATTGTGGATATATGTAATTATTGTTTGAACCTTTATCTATTGAGTAGCTTTAACATTTTCCTGCTCCTCGTTACATGTTCAATAAATCGTAACGAAGAGCCGTTTAATCTAAAAAACACAGGTTGTCTGTCGGTTCGATACAGTCGTTTGTTTCATCTACTTATGCGTCATAATCATTGTATGTATAGTCTTCGATTTCTTCGTTTTCGTAAGAATTTTCCATTGATTGTGAGATTTTACTGGAAAAACATGTTGTGACCGATTCCGGTTAAAGAGAGGTAGATTGTTTGCTTGGCCAAAGGATGGCCTATTCATATAATTAACACGTTGAGACTGAATGCTTTTATCTACATTCATCGGTTTCGGTGGGAGCTGACCACGAGGAATTTTATGAAATTCTGGTTCAGTTAGGAAATTTTATGAAAAACCCATCTGGTGGGTTGAAATTGAGTCTAGGTGGTATTTGAAGGTTATTAAGAAATTGGGGGTAAAATATTGGTTTATTTGGATTTTCGCCAGTGTTAATAGTGATGATCCACTATTTCTTCGTGTGTTGTTTGCATGTTGAGTTCTTTAATCTTTATTTTGTAATTTAAGGTGCAGGTGGAGTGCCTGGGATTAATCACTAAGTTCTTTTATCCTTAAAAGTCGAGGAAGGTCTCTCCGCAGTCCTCGCACAAAGGTGTCCCATGCCTTATCATTATATGTTTTGACCATATTATCTAATGATTCCTTGCTCATGACCATACATGAAAGCTTGTTAAGAATCAAGGAGCGATGTTGATAAACAAGCTTATAAAATTCCGACACAGAGTTTAATCCAGGAATCAATGCGGATATTTGGTACTCGAGTGTACCCAAAATCTGTCTTATCGACATAATGTGTTATGATATTGAAATTTCAAGCGAATATATTAGTAAGGGGAATGTGTTTGATAGAAGTCGTTGAAATTTCTTGGTTCCTTCTAGTAGCTGCCATACAACTTCAAAAGTTTTTGTCTTATCTCAGAAACTGTAAAAGCTGTGATATTAAAATTTCATACAAGTGAATATATTAGTAGGGCCAATGTGCTTAATGAAGTTCGTTGAAATTACTTGGCTCTTTCTGTTAGCTGCCATACAACTTCAATTAGTTTGGCCATATCTTAGAAAATATTGAAAACACAGTACTGAAATTTTTCATAAATCAATATGGTACTATGACAACTTAAATTCTCATAGTCAGTAATGGTATTTTTATTCGCAAACAGAATAAGAAATTCGTACGGGTATCACAGAGTTAACATGGTCAACTCTATTTTTTCGCGTAATTTACAATTTTTTAATTTCAATTTTATTTTAAAACTTTGTTGTAAGTTTACAAAAAATAAATTTTTATTCCTAAATTCAAGAATTTATTACTTAAAAAGATATGGTTTCTAATTTCTTTCCTTTTGCAGTTTTTAACTTTTTTTAAATTTTTACAAATGCATTTTTTTTTTCAATTGGTGTCTTAAAAAATGATTCGAAAGTATTACGGATTGTAATTCAAAATTCATAGCACCAACTTAAGTAGTAAAAACTTTTAAATTACATGACGAAGATGCGGATAAGCATTCTGGGATGACTAATTTCTTGCAGGTAGTTGGAAGGTTGGCTTTTTCTTTTGAACTCTTTTTTATCCTTTTGACAGGTTTACTCCAGGGCCTAATTCCGCTTCACTTAGGCTATTGCTCCTGACTTATGTGGTTAGTGAGATGTAGAGAATGCCTAGATTCTCTTCTAACCTTACTTTTTCTCAGTTACAGTATTTTTTTTTTATGTTTTGAGCACTGATATTTTTATTAGTTTTTTTATCAGCAATTTAAATTTTATTTTAAAATACTTTTATTCTCTTTATATACGCAAAAATGCATATTTGGCCCGTAGTAATCGTCTAGTTGCTGACGCCTGATTTCTTCCAAAAGTTAGGAAGTTTTGCGGCCGGTCGAGCGAAGCTTATATATGAAATTTTAAGCAAATCAGTTAAATAGTTTCTTTAAAATGTTCAAAAATGTAAAACAGGCCCGCTAAAAAGTGCAGTTCCCGAGGCCTGATATATCCCAAAAGTTGATCAATCCGTGCCATGGTGGAAATAAACTTACATATAAAATTTCATAAAAATCGGTTCAGTAGAACTTGAGATACACGCGTGCACACACAGACCGACAGACCTACAGACGGACAGACCGACAGACCGACAAACCGACAGACTGACAGACCGACAGGTTGCTAAAAATAGTTTATTTACACTTCCCTACTATGGAGAAGTACGTTCCCACCGAAAACTCGATATGAAAAATTTGTTGCCATCACATAACCTACCTATTGTATACACAATACGGTCGGTAAAACACAAACAAAATATTAGCAAAACCGTTATGATATTTTAGTTTAAAGTGTTGTGTTTGTTAAATGTTATGAGGGCTAAAATTTTGCTATTATTGTTAAAATTTTACTATTATTGTTTAATTAAGAAAGCGTAAGTCAAATTTCTTATAATATGGGAACAATAGAATCAAAAGGAAAGCAAATGGTAAAACCGGTTTTGGACCAAGAAAAAGAAAAAAAGAAATCTATGGACAACGTTCATACTGAAGAAGCTCAATTTAGTATGTACTTCACTAACCTATTAGTGAAGAAATGTTAAAAATTTAAACTAACAACTCATTATACCCTGCACTTCGTGAAGGGTATATTAACTTTGGTATGGAGTTTGTAACTACTTGAAGGAGTCATCTGCGGTATGTACATATATATATTGTTACGTCACCACCATGCTTTACTCTACATGATACGTGTAGTAAAACAGAATTGCCCGTAATAAATTCAAATAAAGATTGTCCTCTACCTTTCCAATAAATAAAAATTGTTTTTATCAAATAAAATAAATTTTTTTTCCTTTCGTAATAAAATTCTACTTGCACTTTTCAAAATAAACATTCGCGACGCGTTATGTAACATCCGTTTGCAATTTATCGAATTACATAAAATTTTAATTAAATTGTAATTATGAATTTTAAATAACAAACAAAAATTGCCTATCAAGCAATTTTTACTTTGAATCAAAAATATTTGGAATGAAAGTTAATAAAAATAAAAAGTAAGTTAGTTCTAAGAAGCCATACGTGGAATCAACAAGTATGAAATATTAATAAAAATAATTTAAGAGAAAAATAATTTAAGTAGAAAATAATTTTAAATAAAAAAAAAACTTTTTGAATACAAAAAAATAAAAAAGTGCTTTTAATCCACGTATAAAAACATACAACTTTTCTTAAGCGAAATCTTGAAATACGTAAGTGGCGCAGTTCGGCAGAGGATCTTAATCGCTAAGATCTAAAAAGATAAAGAGATTCGCATAAAGTTGTGTCTGAAAAACGGTCTAGAACTCAAATAAAATTTTTCAAATAAACTTGAAAAATGAAAAAAGAAAATTTCTGAAACTAAAAATTAAAAATTTTTTTTTTGAACTTTTAACATAATGTTGGAAAACTTAAACATCCAGAAAAATTTTAATAAAATAAAAATTATAAAACAATAATCACAAAATAATATTACAAAAAGAAATTAAAATTAAATACAAAAAAAAAAAAGAACATTGAAAAAAAAAGTGAAAAGTGGATTCCAGAAAAGAAAAGAAAACAATTAGGTACGAGGAAATATTCAAAATGGCAACAAATAACACTGATGCTTCAACATCTTCAGCTACCGCCAACACTACAGCTCCGCTGCAATTAACGATAGATCCGATGCAGTACATCCAAAATTTACCAGAATTTAACGGAAAAGGTGAGGAACTTTATTCTTTTATAGAATTAGTGGACGATATTTGTCCTTTAATATTAAGATATGATACTAGTAGTTAAAAAATTTTATTAAATAAAGTAAGAAGTAAAGTTATAGGTTGTGCTAGGTAAGTGTTAGAAATTAATAATAATATTCAAAGTTGGCCGGAAATGAAATCCGTTTTGATTAATACTTTTGGAGATAGTAAAACTGCTTTGCAAATTTATGATGAACTAAGAGCAGAGCAGTCAGTTTTACTAATCATAGTGTAGACTTGTTCAATGAAATTAAAAAGATATTGAGGCGACTCAATAATAAAGTAAGGGCTGATCCTAACTCAGTTTTTACAACCGCCATAAATATCGAAACAGCTTTAAAAATTTTCAAAAACAAGTTACCGGAACCAATGCGTTTCATTTTGTATTGCAGAAATCCGGCTACAATAGAAGAAGCAATGGATATTTTGCATGAATGCAACTATGCATATTACAGTCCTTTCAGAAATAAAACAAATTTAAACAAACCACCGACACGCAATTTCTATATGCCTAATAGCCAAAATAATTCTAATAGAGCAAACAATTTTAATCATAATAATCTTAATAACATTAACCGAAACAGAAATAATGAACATTTAAAAAACAATTATACTAACCAAAATTTACAAAATGGTAATTTTAACAGTAGTAGTAGAACTAATCAGATTAGTAATATTAGATAGTACTAATACCAGAAATAATCATAGTTTTAATAGAACAAATTCTAATTTTAACTCGCATGGTACTCAACACATCGAACCAATGGAAGTCGATACGAGTACCACGCGTAGAGTAAACAACTTAGAAGTTAGTACATCGAAAAGAAACTTTGAAATAGAAAATTTTTCACTCGCAAGCCTCGGAAAAACATCGGAGCTTCCTTATATAAAAGTTCAATCAAGGGGAAGACCTTTAATATTTTTAATAGATTCTGGTGCTTCAATGAGCATCATCAACACAGGTATTTGTAATCCTATTTACAAATCCGAAATAAAACCAATCAATGTAAAAACATTAACCAATTTAATAGAATGTAGAGATAAAGTTACAATAGATAGTTTTATTGAATTTGATTCAAATTAAAAAATGGAATTCTTAGAATTAAAATTTCATGATAAATTCGATGGGCTTATGGGCAATAATATTCTATTGCCGTTCGAAGCTGAAATTAGTTATAAAAATAGAATTTTAAAATTGAATACAGGTAACGAAATCCCTTTATGCTTCAATGAAAATGAAGAAAATGATTATTAGGTTCCTGTACCTCTACAAAATATTGCAATATTTCAAAATGAAATATTTTTGGCACGTAACAATTTAACTAACGATATTGAAGTAGATGAAATCAGTTCTGTACACGCGACTATAGACACTAACGAAAACGTAGAAACTAATTCAAATAATAATCCACATGAAAATTATTTGGATGATGTGGAAATACGCTCAACTAATGCTACTGTTCATTCTGCGCAAGAAGATAGTACAGAATACATTCCTATTTCTGAATTACCTCTAAATGTGTACAAAACACAAAATATTATTAACATTGGGCCCCACACTCAAACTAGAGTAAAAAAAAATCTACGATAGAACAAGAAAAATATTTTACCATCCTAAATAGGATGAAAATTTCATGATTAACATTTTAAAAGATCATATACCATATAAGGGAATAATTGGTATCATGATTGATGACCTACCAACATACAATAAATTTCAAAACGTTTATTTAAAACATTTTTCAAAAAATAAACTATTAAAATTAAATAAATGTTCATTTCTACTTGAGGACATTTTATGCCGACATGAATTGCAGGAACTTATTCTTGGCCAACACCAAAAATCAAAACATAGAGGTATCAATAATGTCTATCAAAATTTAAAGAATAACTATTACTATCCTAAATTAAAACAAAAAATCCAAAAACTACTAAATAATTGCCACATATTATGTAATGTAGCAAAATATGAATGAAAACCCTTAAATCTACCACTAAAAATTACTGAGACTCCTTGTAAACCACTAGAAATAATCCATCTCGATATTTGGTTTAAAAGCAAAGGAAATGCTTACCTAACGGTAATCGACAAATTGTCAAAACATGCACACGTAATACCAATTAAGTTCAGAAATTGGATAGATTTAAAAAATGCTTTTATGCAATACATCTCATCTTCTGGCAAACCTAAAAAAATTATAACAGATCAAGAAAAGGGTTTTAACAGTTTAAATTTCAAAAACTTTTTAGAAAATGAAGGAATTAAGATACATTTTAACACACCCAATAACCACTCAAGTAACGCGGATGTCGAAAGATTCCACAATACATTAAATGAGCATATCAGAATCTTATACGCAATACAAAAAAAGAAAATTTACCTATGGATGAAGATCCAGTTATAAAAGGTGTTAAAATTTACAACAAAGCAATCCATTCCTCCACGGGCAGAAAATCTATTGATTTTGTAAACGGTATCAACCTCTGCATAAAAAGGTTAAAATCGAGAAAGAAAGTGATTCTCATTTTAGGATTGGTAACGAAAGCTATCCTCGCTATTTCAATCAATCCAGGAAAAAATTAAAATTTCAAAATTAAAACGAAAGTTCTTCTTCTATAAAATTTTCAACCTAACAAATTTTACAACATCAAAGTACCATATGATTAACAAACTTGACAAAGTCTTAGATTTGATTTTTCGTTACATTTTTATACAATAACTCTCGTTACCTTGATTAAATGCATATAAATTCATACATCACAATTTTAACATAAAATTTTTATCACATCTGATCTTAATGTTTAAATAAAAATCTATAGTAACTAACAATACTAACAACAACTCTGTAATTTTTATTTTAAAAGCAAAATAAAAAAAAACAAAATAATAATAAGATTCTGAAATGTTTATAAAACCATTTCAGCTTATGTAAGCACTAATTCGAAAAAAAAAAAAAATTTTAAACTTATTAATCTTTTAAAATTGACAACAAAATTTCTACTTAATCACATTACATCAGAAATAAATTGTTACTGAAATGATTTTGTACTTTCAGCTCTTTTTTTATTATAATCGTATTTTGCAACATAACTCACATTAACGAACTACACAATGGAAATGGTTATATCTTATTACAAGACTCCGAATTAAAAATTGTAAGAAATTTCGAAAAAATATTGCATGTTGTAGATTTAAATTTATATAAAGAAACTATTAACAAAATTCAAACTAATATAATCCACCTCCATAAAAAAACAGAAATACCCACTAATCTTTTACACAATTTTGAACATTTAAAAGAATTCCCCATCAAGTACACAAAAGGGGTTTGTTTAATTTTGTTGGTAGCGGTCTTCATATTTTAGCCGGTGTAATGGACGTCGACGACAGAGTAGAAATAGAGCAACACTTTGACATATTAAATGGCAATAATGATAAAATAACTAAAAATTTAAACCAACAAGTCTACATTAATACAAAATTATCGGATCAAATTCAAAACATAACCGATCATATTAATAATGTCCAGAGTAACTAAAATTTAAAATTAAAGAAACTATTGATGAATTAAAGAATGATATAACAAAAATTGATTTAAAATTAGAAATGTTAAGTATTAAATTAGAGTTAAATGAGAATATTAATACCATATTAAACCAAAAAAAATTTTTAAAGAAATTATATTAGCCAGTAGACTTGAAATATTATCAAAAAATATTCTTACTTATGAAGAAATTAAATTTTTAAATATTACTATAGAATACCATTTATAAAAAATGCAGTATTATTTAAAGAAAACAACATTATTTTTACGCTTTCAATCCCAATTTTTTCACAAGAAACCTGTTTTAAAACTTTAATTGTAAAAATTCCAAATAAGAATAATAGCTTAGAATTAGATACCAAAATAAACAAAATAATTACTTACAAGCAAAATGTTTTTGAAGATACTAAAAAAAAAAATTATAACAAAAACAGATCTAAAAAGCTTTAATGATAGTTGTATAGCAAATTTACTAAACATAAAGAAAATCAAATGTAATTACTTTAAGAATTTAACTATGGATATTTTTTCATTAACAGACAAAGTAATTGTAACGAAAAACTTAGAACAAACCTTATTAATCAATAATTGTGAACAACAAAAAGAATTTAAAATAAAAGGTAATAATATTGTAAAGTTCGTAAATTCCAAAGTTGCTATCGATAATTTTATGCAGGAAAGTTATCAAAAACAATATTCAGCCAAAATACTGCCGTATATAGAACGGGACATAACGATCGAAAAAATAAAAACCGAATTCAATTTAGAAGATCTATACCTCAAACATATTAATAATACTGAAATAATAGAACAATTGGAATACTCTGACACAGTGAAGTGGTACACGAGTGTTGGAACCGATTGTATAATAGTAGTAATTATTTTAATCGTAATTTTTTTTCTTATGATCTATTTTAAATGTCACCTTAACTCTTCAAAACCCAAACTAAATGTTGTTTTTAATAAAATCCACGGAGTCGGATCTTAAGGGCGGAGGTGTTACGTCACCACCATACTTTACTCTACATGATACGTGTAGTAAAACCGAATTGCCCGTAATAAATTCAAATAAAGATTGTCCTCTACCTTTCCAATAAATAAAAATTGTTTTTATCAAATAAAATAAATTTTTTTTCCTTTCGTAATAAAATTCTACTTGCACTTTTCAAAATAAACATTCGCGACGCGTTATGTAACATCCGTTTGCAATTTATCGAATTACATAAAATTTTAATTAAATTTTAATTATGAATTTTAAATAACAAACAAAAATTGCCTATCAAGCAATTTTTACTTTGAATCAAAAATATTGGGAATGAAAGTTAATAAAAATAAAAAGTAAGTTAGTTCTAAGAAGCCATACGTGGAATCAACAAGTTTGAAATATTAATAAAAATAATTTAAGAGAAAAATAATTTAAGTAGAAAATAATTTTAAATAAAAAAAAAACTTTTTGAATGCAAAAAAATATTCGGCAAGTGTTTTTAATCCACGTATAAAAAAATACAACTTTTCTTACGCGAAACCTTGAAATACGTAAGTATATATTCTTGCTCAGCGTAAAATTCTGCGTCGATTTAGACATGTCCGTCCGTCCGTCCGTCCGATCGCACGACAACTCAAAAACGAATAATGCAATCGGCACCAAACTTTCACAAGTTTTTTCTGTTGTGCCAAGGACGAACCCTATTGTTACTAGACTAAGTCGGACAACGGGTTCGGGTAGCTGCCATACAACTCAAAGAGTTTATTTTAAATATTTCAAAAACTAATAAAGCTATAAATTTTTAATTTTGTATAAATGTGTCCAATTATATCTTACACATGGGATAGCTGCACCGGTTCGGGTGATTGCCATGCAACTCCAACAGCAAATTTTTTATATTCGGCAAAATAATAAAGTCAGATTCATGAAACTTGGCAGTCATATGTCCAATTATAGGTCACATATATTTCTGAAGTTTTAGAGGAACTGCTTGACATGTTCGGGTACCTGCCATACAACTCCAGAAGCTAATTTTAAATATTTGGAAAAATAATAAAGTCAGATTCATGAAACTTGGCAGTCATATGTCCAATTATAGGTCACATATATTTCTGAAGTTTTAGAGGAACTGCTTGACATGTTCGGGTACCTGCCATACAACCCCAGAAGCTAAATTTTAATATTTGGAAAAATAATAAAGTCAGATTCATGAAACTTGGCCGTTTTGTGTCGAGTTATAGGTCCGATATATTTCTGAACTTTTGGTGGAATTGCTTGACAGGTTCGAGTAGCTCCCATACAAGTCTAAAAGCTTATTTTAAATATTTGGAAAAATAATAAAGTCAAATCCATGAGACTTGGCAGTCGTGTGTCCAATTATAGGTCAAACATATTTCTAAAGTTTTGGTGGGATTGCTTGACAGGTTCGAGAAGCTCCTATGCAAGTCTAAAAGCTTATTCTTAATTTTTGGGAAAATAATAAATTCAGATTCATTAAACTTGGCAGTTATGTGTCCGATTATATATCAGATATATTTGTGAAGTTTTAGTGGAATTGCTTGACAGGTTCGGGTACTAGCCATACAACTCCAAAAGCTTATTTTAAATATTTGGAAAAATAATAAAGTCAGATTCATGTAACTTGGCAGTTGTATGTCCGATTATAGATCAGATATATTTCTGAAACTTTGGTTGAATTGCTTGACAGGTTCGAGTAGCTTCCATACAAATCTAAAAGCTTATTTTAAATATTTGGAAAAATAATAAAGTCAGATTCATGAAACTTGGCAGTTGTATGTGGAGTTATAGATCACATACATTTTTGAAGTTTTAGTTGAATTGCTGGATCCCGTACAAGTTAAAAAGCTTATTCTTAATATTTAGAAAAATAATAAAAGCTAATTTTAAGTATGTGGAAAAATTATAAGGTCAGATTCATGAAACTTGGCAGTCGGATGTCCAATTATAGGTCAGACATGTCCGTGAAGTTTCTATAGAATGATTTCACAGGTTCGAGTAATTACTATACAATAACGAAAGGTGCAGGGTACAATTCAATCGGTTTATACCGACTGAAACGTTTTTACTTGTTTTCTAATTAAATTTCTTTTTTCATTTTTCAAATTTTAAAAAAATTAAAAAAGGTAAAAAAAAATTATAAAACAAAAATTCAATTAACGCTTTTTAATTCTTCGACAGTTTGTTTTTTGTAAATTTTGTTGGTGTAAAAAGGGGTTAATTGCATATTTTTCTAAATTCCGCTTTTGCTGTAAAATTCACAAAAATTTGAAATATCCTATTTGAAAGTATTTTAAGAACAATATAAGATCTAAAAAATAAAAATTCTATGTTTCCAATAGGTAAAAAGTTGCAATTTTATTAAAATCAGAATATAAAAATGCGTTTTTCTCGAAATATTGAAAATGTTACTTAACTCCTTCTTCTTCTAAGCCCTTTAATTATTTTGTGAACTTAATTGTACGCAAAGTGCAATGCAAATGAACTGAATTCTAGTATTTATTTAGTAAAAGATTTTCATCTGAGTGAAATCATAATCATATCCTTTAGTCACATATAGAAACTTTAATCGTATTTATCTGACAGGCTTTTGCGAATCAAACTGGACGAGTACCTTATGCTCAGAGAAATTAGGGTTGGTGACTCTCAAGGTGGTATTCTAGGTCCTAAATTATATGTGCTTTATACAAGCGATTTGCAGACTTAGGGGGATATTACTTCGGCTACATTTGATTTGCAATGGAATCAAATGTTAAAGAATCGACAAAAAAAGAGGAAACAAGTAACAGTATTAGTAAATGCACAAATACAGGGAGAATAAGGCTACATGAAAGTAAATTTTTACTTTTATTTAGCCCTGAGAATTGAGTTTGAATGTCAAACTGAGATGGAAAGAATATGTAAAGAGGAAAAGAATAGAATTAGAAAACAAATATAGAGAAAAATATTGGCTCCTGGGTCGTGGGTCTGGAATGTCAAGATACAAGGCTGTTGATATATAACCAAATGATAAAGCCTATATGGACGTATAGCTTGTAGCTATGGGGTTGTGCTAAGCAAACACACATCAAACAAATACAAAACTTTCCAGAACAAGGTCCTTCGTAATGTGGTTGATGCTCCCACGCAATACTGGTATTCATAGGAATCTGGGTGAACCCCAAGTAAGTAAGGAGATAAGGAACTGTGCCATGAAACAAAGGGCGCGTTTAGAACAGCATATAAGATTCTAGGCCACCCCACTTACAGGGGAGAAGGTTTGGAAAAGAAACCGAAGCGAACGGGACCTCCCGGATTAGCCTAAAGTGCTGTGACAGCACTTCCGTGCCTTTATTCACAGAATATAAACATAAAAACACGACAGAGCAAAACTTATGGCTAGTCTGTTTGACTAGTTTTAGGAGTTTCGGACCATCCAAATGCCTTTTAGGTTGGGTTAAAGTCCCCCACTATTGATAGGTCTGGTGAAAGGTTGGGTGAGCATATCTTTGCCTTTCGATAACTCTTAGCACTTGTATTAAAAAAATTTCTTTCTTCCTATATTTCTTTCTTTTGTGTTCAACAGAATTCAGAAGCTTTTTAAACTCTTTTTCACTTAAAAACCTTGTCAACTCTGTGATACCCATACGAACTTGTTATCCTATGTGCGAATAAAGATGCCATAACTGACTATGGGGCAGACTATGACATTAAGTTGCCGTATTACCATATTAATTTGTGCAAAATTTCAGTACTGTGTTTTTCAAAATACAGTGTGAGCCCAACTACTGTTGAAGTTGAATGGCAACTACCAGAAAGAGCAAAAAAATTTTAACGAATTTTATCAAGCACATCGGCCCTACTAATATATTTGTTTGTGTGAAATTTCAATACCAAAGCTTTTATAGTTTCTGAGATATAGCCAAATAAATATTGAAGTTGTATGGCAGCTACCCGAATCGATACCCCGATCATGCTAAATTTAAAGGGGGTTCTGGCACTTATTACAATAAATCATTTGTAAAAATTTAGTGAACTTAACTCAATTAGTTTTTGAGTTATCGTTGGGACGGACGGACGGACTGACAAACTAAATCAACTCAGAATTTGACGCTGATCAAAAACTTACACTTGAGTCTATATCTAAGACCGTTGTTTCTTAGCGTTACAAACGGTAAGGCAAATTTAGTATACCCTTCGAACATACGTTCATACGGGTATAAAAATAAAAAAAAAAAAATCTGATGTGGTCAGCACATAACCGACCGCATTGTGTATTGTCTAGTTAGGTGAAAGTGTTACAGAATATTATAAAAATGTCTGTTAAATACTTCTTTCTAATTTTTAGGACATTACTAAGTTTATAGTGAACATACCGAGAAAAATGTAAATTTGGTTCTCAGTCTTCCGCTTTGTGTTACCCGAATTCCCTGAAATGCTCGCCAGTTAGTTTCGGTAACAACCAGAACACAAATTTCAAATTTCAAGAAATTCCAGCGATTCGTTCGGTAGATATGGTGAAAAATGTAAAATCGGCACGCAAATCAATTTTCGAGCCCTGATCTTTCCAAAAAATTTATATGTTCATTGTTTCAATACGAAGAATTTAAATATTAAATTTCAATGAAATCGGTCGATTATTTCTCTTTATATACACAAAAATGTATATTTGGCCCGTAGTAAACGTCCAGTTGCTGATGCCTGATTTCTTCCAAAAGTTAGAATTTTCGCGTACGGTCGAGCTCAGCTCATATATGAAACTTCAAGTTAATCGGTTGAATATTTTCTTCAAAATGTTCAAAAATGTAAAACAGGCCCGCTAAAAAGTCCAGTTCCCGAGGCCTGATATACCCAAAAGGTTGATTAATCCGTGCCATGGTGGAAATAAACTTACATATAAAATTTCATCAAAATCGGTTGAGCAGAACTTGTATACACAATACGGTCGGTAATAATAAAAAAAAATTCGCAATCAATGGAATTAAAAAAAAAAACAATCGTGATACTTCGTAAAAAAAATTTCGCTTTAGAACTTGTAATATATAAAGATACTACCCCTGGCATATACTCGTAAATAATGTTACGTAATCCTTGGCTACAATTTGCCATTCTATTTTGTCACTTGCCAAAAACCTTTTTTTAATAAGACAAATTGTGCAATTTCTTTTGCTTAGATATCGAATTAAAAAAACATTATTTTCTGCCTATACAGAGTGATTCAGTAATCAGTGACATAAAGTATGCCGCCATTTAGGACATCAAAAATGAATTGAAAATTGAAAGTTTTTGTTCGAAACTAGGTGTCAAATATCAACAAGTCAATATACTAAATTCAATATACGGAGCTGACTGACCAGGAGACTAGGGCCTCCAGAAAAGGTAAGTGAGACAAAAGGTGAGTGTTGTCTTTTGAGTAGTTCGGCGATCTTCGGTTCAATTTTATTCGGAGCAGCCCTGAATTAGTTTATTTGTTCAAAAAAGTTCCAAAAAAAGTGAAAAATTAGGATTTCGCTGTAAAGTTTATTGCATTTCAATGAAAATTTAAAAATTTCATACTTTTGCCAAAGTAACGGTTCTCAAGAATGTCAACTGCTTTTTAGAATAACTATTGTGATCAAAAATTAATAATAGGTCATAATTACAACACCTAAATTTAAGCAAAATTATAAATTGTAACAATTTTTTGGAAAATTTCGAAATTTCAAAGTTAAAAGAGAAGTTAAAATGCTTCGAAGTTTCAAAAAATTTCGACAAAATTATGGGGTTGTAGAAAAATAAAAAAATAAAAGAAGGGAAAAATTAGATTTTTTCCAAAATTCGAATGCTTAATTCCGAACGTACATAAAATACAAAATCAAGTAATATGATAATTACGGAATCAAGTAATTTGATTCCGTAAATGAGGGTATATTTTATGTCACTGAAACACAAATTTACTTGTGTTCTTACTTCATATAGATAACCAAGTGAAGAAGTGTTATCTATTTACGAAATGTGTATGTATATTAATTTTAAACACACAGGGACAACAATTTACATAAGCACCTTTTATTTTACAATTGGAATTTTTGATTTATTTGCTAAGATACTATTTGTTTCAAAAATAAAAAAAATGTGTAAATCTGAAGATAAAAATATATTGTTGTCCGGTCTAAAACGTACGATTTTGAAGTGTATATAAAATTTGTTTTTGTGATAACACTTAATTGTTTTATTTTAGATAATATAATTTTCCAATTCCCTTTCATATTTATATAAATATTACAATAATTATTCTTTCATTAATTTTTTTTCAACACTACAATCATTTCCCATGTTTTGAATAAACTTACCCTATGAGATAAAAAGAATCACTTAAAAATAGATAATGAAAAGCTTTCGGTACCATATAAAATGTTGAAGGCGGTTTTTCGTCTTATTTGCATCTATTTCAAAAACTTTAAAAAATTGTGAATTAATATATTATTTTATTTAATAGATTTTTGAAATATAACTTCGAAATTTAACCTGTTTTATAATAAGAGTAAATTTAATTTGTTATTTTTTAATAAATAAAGTTGGGTCAAACAAATGGTTTGTATTGTAGCACTTTTCTCTTCAACAAGTGAGAATTCTGCTTTTAAATACAGTCGATTTATACCTGTCACACTACTAAAATTATTTTCATTCATATACAAAACTAGGATTGCATATATTTAGGTTGCATGATTTCTGCAGTCTTTGAAATAAAGAAAAAATTAATATAAAGTGGGGTTAACATAATTCTCAATTTTAGGGGTTAATTGTGTGAGTTAAGAAAAATAATTATATTTTTTAATGTCATAGAATTTACCGTTAGCTTTTTGTGTTTATAGAAATTTGAAGAAGCTTGCGGTTTCGGGAATATAAGATGTCAAAAATTCAAATTTTACAAATTTCAAGAGGCGATAATTTGAGAGTGGGTGGAGATGGAAAAAAATTTTCTTCTAAAGAAATGAACAATTTGTTAATGTCTAAAAGCTCCTAAAATTTCAAGCTTCTGCAGGCTGGGGTCTGGAAGAAAAACGACATCAAATATTTGGAAAAAACGGACTTTAGATAACGGTAAAATTGAATGGCCACTTTGTTTTTCTAAAGTTTAACTATAGTATACTGCACTAGGGGAAGCAAGCCACTGCCTTTCTGCGTTTGCAAAATTTCAAAAATGCTTATGGTTTCATTGCAACAAATAGTTAAAAAATGGCATTTTTAGGGTTTTGGGGGGCTATAACTTCTAGAGGGCGGGAGATAGGTAAAAATATTGTTCTACGGAAATAAGTTTCTAGTAAAGGTCTATGTAGGTGTTAAATTTCAGCTTTCTATCTTCAAGCGTGTAGAAGTTTTGAAAACAAACAATGTCCACGGACGGACGCACTGACGGACGGACGGACGGACGGAGGGACAGAGTGAAACTAATAAACACTTTTTTTCAAAAAATTTTTGGAAAAGTGCTAAAAAGTAGCCATTCCGATTTAAAAAAACCCATATAAAATAAGGTCATGTTTTCATGTTTTTATCTTAGCATTGGGATCCATTTCAATGCTAAAAAAGTTTCGTTTTAGATTTTTTTTTTTTTTTTTATTGGTGTGAAAAGAAAACTTCCTTTTATTCGGAATAAAATACTTTTATTTTTCGCTAATATATTTCGTGCGCTACATACGCACTTTATCAAAGCTGATTTTCTTCTACTGATTCGTTTTAGATATTGTAATAAATTATTTATATTCCTTCGTTATTTATATTCCCTACAAGTGTTTTTGCAATCAATTAAAATAGAAAACCATGTGAATAACCATGAACAAATAAGAAAGATGTCTAGGCCACTTCAGCTTGGCAGCGTGTGTTGATCCTCTGGGAACATAAATGTAAAACGTATGTATATTGTAACGCTCCGCTTTTGACCACTTATAGGCGATACAGTCCCATAAGTATTCAATTACAAACTAATACCAGTAAGTCAGTATATGCATTATAAATTAACTCAATATATTTTCTTTATTAATATTTAATAAAAAAGTTATAATTCAACTTTAAGTTATTTCAATTACGTCAGTGGCTGGTGATCTGTATTAGTTATTTGATTTAGTTAAAATAATTAGTGATTGGCCTTGCGAATTAGTTATTGGCTAACGAAAAACAAATAAATTATTAAAAACTTAATTTTACTTTGTCAGTAAGTTTACCATCTCGTCGGCCAGAGCTAATTTATACCGAGATATTACCGATTTATACCGCATTGTATACAATAAGGTAGGTCATGTGATGGCATCAAATTTTGAATGTCGAGTTTCCGGCAGGAACGCACTTCTTCATAGTACGGAAGTGTAAATAAACTATTCTTAGCAACCTGTCGCTCTGTCGATATGTGTATGTACGCGTGTATCTCAAGTTCGGCTGAACCGATTTTGATGAAATTTTATATGTAAGTTTATTTCGACTATGGCACGGTTTGATCAACTTATGATCATTTTAAAGAAGATATTCAACCCTTGTAATTTCATATATAAGCTTCATTCTTACTTGAAGATACTTGAAATATTATATATAAGCTTCATCCGACCATTCTCCTATATAACCTTCATTCGAAATAAAAATACACAAAAACATAAACACTAAAAAATAAAAGTTCAAAAGATTTCAAAACAAAAAGGAAATCAATAAGGAAGAAAATTAGAATAGTGAGCAACATGGGATTATTTTCGCCCGACAGGACCAACAATTTACAGAAAACTTTAAACGGAAGAGCTATTAAGGGAGATAATTATGGTCATAGCAGTGGTCATAATATAAGGCATAATACCATACCCAGAAAGACAAAAGCGACAGTGGTGGCAGTTTGAAAAGGTAAAAAAAAAAGTAAGCAATAAAAAAAAATTTATCTCCTTTACACCAAAACAATAAAAAAAAAATTTATATACTCGTCGTTAATAAGGAACAGAAAAATTTGTGTCATTTTTTTTCTCTCTCATATGATACTGCTTATATCGATAAAGATGATCTTATCTTATATTATACTGTTAATATCGACAAAGATAAAATATTAGCAAAAATAATTTGTTCGTATAAAATAATAATAGGATATACAAATATTATTACATTTATTAAAAACTTGAAAATTGTCTTTAACATTTTTTTTTTCTTAACTGAATCTATTACAAAACAAGTAAAAAAGTTTCAGTCGGTATAAACCGATTGAATTATACCCTGCACCTTTCGTTATTGTATAGCAATTACTCGAAGCTGTGAAATCATTCTACAGAAACTTCACGGACATGTCTGACCTATAATTGAACATCCGACTGCCAAGTCTCATGAATCTGAGTTTATTATTTTTCCAAATATTAAGAATAAGCTTTTAGACTTGTATGGGATCTACTCGAATCTTCAGATATGTATGTGACCTATAACTCGACATGCAACTGCCAAGTTTCATGAATCTCACTTTATTATTTTTCTAAATATGTAACATAAGCTTTTGCAGTTGTATGGCAAGTACCGGAACCTGTCAAGCAATTCCACTAAAACTTCACAAATATATCTGATCTATAATCGGACACACAACTGCCAAGTTTCATGAATCTGACTTTATTATTTTTCCAAATATTTAAAATAAGCTTTTAGATTTGTATGGAAGCTACTCGAACCTGTCAAGCAATTCAACCAAAGTTTCAGAAATATATCTGATCTATAATTGGACATACAACTGCCAAGTTCCATGAATCTGACTTTATTATCTTTCCAAATATTTAAAATTAGCTTCTGGAGTTGTATGGCAGGTACCCGCACCTGTCAAGCAATTCATCTAAAACTTCACAGATATATGTGACATATAATTGGACATATGACTGCCAAGTGTTATGAATCTGACTTTATTATTTTGCCGAATATAAAAAATTAGCTGTTGGAGATGTATGTCAGCCACCCGAACCGGTGCAGCTATCCCATTATAATTTTTAGAGCATGTATAGGATATAATTGGACACATGTTCTTTCCATTTGAGCTTGACATAAAGTGTCATTCCTAGATATTTAGCCGCATTTTCCTGTTCAATTTTTACCCCACCCAAATTAACACCAGAACTTTATTTGTAAATTCATTTATTTTTGTTTTAAAACCATCAAAATTATTGCTTGTCTGCTGCAATTTTCCTGTGGCGTCCTCAATATGTGATGCTACTGCCATAATTGCAGTATTGTTAGCATATGTAGCCACAACTGTATTTTCTTCACACAATTGTACAAAGAGCAGATATAATACTGGACCAAAAATAATGCCCTGGAGCATTCTGTTCTTATTTCTCTAAGTGCGGAATAGTCCCTCTCCTATTTGACTCTAAATAATCTGACGGTTAAATAAGAAGACAGAATATATACCTTCGTGCTAAACCCCGTCAAAAGCCTGTACCACGTCCGCAAAAATGGTTGCACAAATGTGCTTTTCCTCTAGGACTTGCTTAATAATATTTGTAATTCTATGAATTTGATGAGTAGTTGAATGTCCTGCTCTAAGCTCAAATTGGTGGTTCGGAAATAATGACCTCTTCTCAATTATAGAACCCATTCTTTTTAGTATCAACTTTTCGAAAAGTTTCGACAAAATTGGTAGCAGAACAATTGGTCTATGAGACTTGGTCTTATTTAAAGGTTTACCAGGTTTTGATTTCATTGGCAGAAGTTATGTCACCTTCCAAGCACTAGGCACATATTTTAACCTTAATGCAGAATTCATTAAAAAAGTCAAAGTCCGTAATTCCTTCAGTAGCTCAGAGGTAATTAAAGCATAACCCGATGCTCTCCTTGATTTTAAACTTTTTATTTTTCACTATTTTTCTTTGTACAAATGGAGCAATAACGTTTGCTGCTCTCACATTTCCTATTGCAATATATATGTCTGAGTGTATATCTCTTGGCCTAAAAATTTGTTCAAGATGATTTGCAAATATTCCAGCCTTATCTTTATTCTCTATTACCCATTTGCCATCCGTTCTCCTAATAGGAGGACATGTAAAATTGGATTTTTAATATTTTTGCAGCCCTCCATAAGGAAGAATTACTTTTTTGTTCGGCTGACAAGTTTTTGATGTAATGATTAAATAAATATGCTTTGAGTTATTTGACAACCATATTGAAATTTGTATTATTACAAATTTAAATGTAATTATCAAATAATTATCGTTTTGTATTATTCCAGGCAGCGCTTTGTATGATTTTATTAAAATTCTCTACCTCAGAATCCAAATCATCTCGGGTTCGCACTTTAATTTTTAAGTTTATTTTATTCTCTATCTCTTCTTTAAAACTAGTCTAGTCAGTGGATTTATTAATCAACAAGGGCTTATTTTATTTCTTGGTAACTGCCTCAGTTAAATTTAATATAACAGCAGAATGATCCGAATCCAAATCATAGTTATCTTCTAAACTAATGCAATTTGGCGAGATTTTCTTGACAATAAATAAGTCTAGCAGATCTGATATTTTATTTCTATCACTTGGCCAATATGTTGGTCTACTAGTGGATTGGTAGTGGCAACCGATCTCTTTAATAGCTTTTCTTAGCTCTCCTCCTCTTGTTGGGATCAATCTAGAATCCCAATCAATATGTTAGGCATTATAGTCACCTCTTAGAATAAACCTTTCTTTAAGGAGATTCAGGAGATCTTTCAATAAACCACTCTTTATAACACGTCCGGGAGGACAGCAAAGTACACCAACATCGAAATTTTTTTTATAGTTCTCTAATCGTATAACAACAAATTGGCTATCGTCTCTTTCTACTTTACTTTATATTTTATTTAACCATTTATTTTTATATCTGTTTGCTGTTTTAAATGCGTCTCCGTTACCAAACATATATCAATATTTTGAGTCCTTAGGAATATTTCTAATATACGCGTTTTATTGAGAACGCCATTTGCGTCCCACTTCGCAATTCTTTGCCGATTATTTTTCCTTCTTTTTGGAGTACATACATAAACTTCATCGTGCTTGTTTTCTAATCGGTTTAATCTCAATGAGATTTCGTTGATAGTTTTTAGCACTTTTCCAAACATTTTTTGAAAAAAAAAGAATTTTCACTCTGTCCGTCAGTCCGTCCGTCCGTCCGTCCGTCCGTCTGTCCATCCGTCCGTCCGTCTGTGGACACTCTTTTTGTTTACAAAACTTCTACACCCTTGAAGATAGAAAGCTGAAATTTAATTCGTACATAGATCTTTACTAGAAACTTATTTCCGTAGAACAAATTTTGCACCTATCTCCCCCCCTCTAGAAGTTATAGCCCCCCAAAACCCTAAAAATGCCATTTTTTAACTATTTGTTGCAATGAAACCATAAGCATTTTTAAAATTTTGCAAACGCAGAAAGGCAGTGGCTTGCTTCCCCTAGCGCGGTATACTATAGTTAAACTTTAGAAAAACAAAATGGCCATTCAAATTCAAATTTGGGAAAAAAGGACTTTAGATAACGGTAAATTACCGTTATCTAAAGTCCTTTTTTCCCAAATTTTTGATGTCGTTTTTCTTCTAGACTCCAGCCTGCAGAAGCTTGAAATTTTAGGGGCTTTTAGACATTAACAAATTGTTCATTTCTTTAGAAGAAAATTTTTTTTCATTTCCAACCCCTCTCAAGTTATCGCCTCTTGAAATTTGTAAAATTTGAATTTTTGACACCTTTTATTTCCGAAACCGCAAGCTTTTTCAAATTTCTATAAACACAAAAAAACGGTAAATTCCATGACATAAAAAAATATAATTATTTTTCTTAACTCACACAATTAACCCTTAAAATTGAGCATTATGTTAATCCCACATTATATTAATTTTTGCTTTATTTCAAAAACTGCAGAAAGCATTCAACCTAAATATATGCATTCCTAGAAATTCCTACAAAACTGTATATGAATTAAAATAATTTTAATAGTGCGATAGGTATACATCTACTGTATTTAAAAGCAGAAGAGAAGGGAAAAGTGCTCGTTGAAGGGAAATGTGCTACAATACAAACCATTGGTTTGACCCAACTTTATTGTGAAGGAAAGAGATTGATGATTATCAGTTTTCTGATCTTTTATTTCATTAACTGCACCCACATTGGTATTTTTCTGTTTTTCGCCTTTGGACATATTTTTTTTGCTCTTACCACATGGTGGTGTCCGCATGACCCAAGGTGTTCTTTTAAAAGGGTCGGTAGTAGTAGTTTGATGCAAAAAGTGGTCTCACCCAGAAACTGTGAAACCAGCCTCCGAAGAGTGTGGATTTTCCAGATTTACTGGATTACCACCTGGGGTATAAATCCCTTTGTTTTATTCATTGCATTGATTTTGTTTTATTTCGGATTTTACTTCTCCTAGGCTTTGGCAATAAATACCTCGTGCAAGGCAGCACGTCTAATTCTGCCGTCCCTCAGGGATCCGTCTATACTGGATTTTAGTGGACTCTTACCACAAGCATTCCTACAGCGGGTATTTCGCACCTCCGGCTGCCGTGGAAAGAAGAAATATAAGAATTGTAATAACAGTTGTAATATTAGCAACAGTAACAATAATAATAATAGAAGATACTTCTAGTGACTGGAACTAGACCCATTATGTCAACGAAGAATCAGATCTGGAATAAATGTATTCAGCTTCAATTTTCAAAAATTAACATTCTCAGTAGACACAGGGGTAGAAATTTCGGTAATAAAAGCAAAATTTGTACACAAGAACACCCCAAGAAATAAATCAAATATTACGAACATAATAAGTACAACTTGAGGAAACATTAACAACTTAAGTACACTAAATTACAGTTTATATACCGAAAACCTAAAACTTGCAAAAACTCCCCACATAGTATCAAATTTTGTCCCAATAGAAAGCCTAGGAATGCATTTCAGGATTGCATTTCATCAAAAAATTCAGAACAATCTTAGACTACGATACTCTAAATATGTTTCTCTACGATACATTCCGATCGGAAGTACTTTTCAAAAATCAATATTTTTACCATAAAGAAAAGAATTATTTTATTACCAATAAAATTAGAAAAAATTTCGGTTATTTAAAAAACAAAAAATTAAGAAGAAGTTTTCTTAGCCTCAGTAATAATTTCGATAGACAATTCTGCTGTTAATTTATTAAACACTAATAATTATTAACAACATAAAACTTGATAATTATGAAAAAACGTTAAAAAATTTGCAATTGAACTATTGCAAGATTTTATCGTATGTTCCAAAACAAACACACGTGACGTCGCGGATTTGTTATTCATTTTTCAGCTTAGGAAAACTGACTTAATCTCTCCCGACATTTTAAATAAAATTGTGATTAATTCCAACCTTAGGTCTCGTTCTCCTGATCTTTTCATGGTTCCTTTTCATAGGACCAATTACGGGAAAAATGAACCTGTCAGCAGAATGCTGCGTTTATGCAACAAACACAGACTTGACTTTTCACTGAAGAAAGACACGATGAAAAAGCTTCTATTTACTTATAGTTAAGTATAACACTTTCCTTTATTTTAACAAATTCTTGTTTTAGCTTTTCATTGTTTATATTCAAATTTAATGGAGTATTATTACTAATAAATTTTATTTTGTATAATTTTTAAATTTAATTTTTAAGTCAAAAATTTGTTCTGTCTAAAAAATATGTATCTGTATATGCATTCTTTAATTTTAAGTTATGTAAAATGTTTGAGCTAAACATAAAAAAAAATAAATAAATAAATAAGTAAGTTATACATTCGGTTATACAGCCAAATAAAATTTCAATTCTAGTCGAGAAATGAGAAGCGAAGTCGAGAAAAGAGGAGCGAAACAAATTTAGCATAGTGCATGAATTTTACTATTATTTAACCGAAATGGTTTTGTGTTTTATTTGATCTATAATTTTTAAATTTATTTTACCTATAATTGAATACATGTCTTAAACAATCTTACGGTACTAATAAATGATCAACTCTGCATTTATACCCGTATAAAAGTATGTGGGTATTATAATTTTACCTTATAGTTTGAAACGCTATGATAGGCTGAAATGTAGACATAAGTGTATGTTTTTGATCAGCGTCGACTTCTGTATCGATCAAACTATTTCTATTGCTCTGTCCGTCCGTCCCAACAATAATTCAAAAACCAAATGAGCTGTGCTCACCAAATTTTCACAAATGATTTTAGTACTAAATGTCGAAACATAAATTGGATGGCTGTGGTTAGGGTAGCTGCTCTGCAACTTTAAAAGTTATTAGTACTTAATTATTGAAGCACTGAAAAATTTCGCACAAGCAAAGATATTATGTGTAAAAATCATTGAAATTTCTTGACTTCTAGTGGTAACTTCTATACAGGTTCAAAATAATTGGTCATACTCATACCTTAAAAACTACTTAAGGTACAGTGCTGAAATTTTGTAAACAAATGTACGAATTGTATAAGCAGTTATTTTGTATAAAGAAATGGTCAATATTTTTGGTAAAATCTATTGAGATATCATGAGTGCTTATGATAGCTGCCAAAAGTTGTTTGGAATTATATCCGAAATTATAAAAGTATTGAAAATTCGCATAAGAAAATGTTTTATTAGAACTGATATATTTTTAAAACTAACTAAAATTTCTTGACTCGTGATGGAAGCTGCCATACAATTTCGAAAGTTACTTGATAGTTTATTATGGAAACTATTGAAATTACAGGGCTGAAATTTTGCATAAAGAAATATTATGATACTACAGCCATAAGTTAAAGTAATACTATAGCCATAAGTTACTAAGTAAAATTTTTTGCAGTGGTTTGATTTTATATGAAATAAGACTCGTGACAACTAAAGTGTACATATATGTTTATAAAATAGCGTTATACATATACAAATTCAAAATGTCATGTGAAACAGTGTGGCAATTATTTGATTTGGATAATTGTTTAGCTCAAACATGTAACAATCAGAATAAAGGTACTATCTAATTTAAATTAAAAATTTTAATAAATGTATTATAGAAGTCGAAATAAGAGATTCGTTAAATCTCGTCGGAATAGGACCTGTTTTTTATATTGAAGGAGATTGATAATATATTTATATATTAATTAAATTAATTGCTGTCAAAGTTTTTTTGTTTTTTATAAAAATTCTTTTTATTATATTTTAATTAAACAAATGCAAATTTTGTATTTTTCTTATTATTGCATTAATTTCGCTACTTAATTAAAAAAAATTATAAAATAATATTATTGTAACTCTTAAATTTGTAAGAATTTTGTTAAAACCGTTAAGAAATAAAAAAAAAAGACCATGGTTTTGTGAAAGAATCAGGACCCTCGCAAAGAAAAGTGTGATAAATAGGAACACTAAAACTGGACTTGATTACAGGCATTATATTTCAACAAGAAGAAATCGAGTAAACCTTGAAGTAAGAAAAATTAAAACAGTATATTGGTTTTGCTAACTAACCATCAACTGTATCTGGTAAAACTCTGGTCTGACATTTTAATCATTTATGCAGGGAACGAGATGCAGAAACACAACCTTCATTGAATATTGAACATGACATCACCAATGAATATTTAAAATATGGAGAGAATCTATATGTTCAATAGTTTAGGAGACTCTTCAATACTATTTTAGATCAACCGTTAATACCATGAAACTGGAAAACATGTATCACTATACTTGTACTCAGGGTGTGCGGGACTCAACGGTATTCCTGAAGCAGGGTGATGGTATGCATGCACATGAGCAAAAAACATTTAGTGACTTTTTTTTAGGGCCTTGTTCTCGAGTAATGGGGCCTCAAAGTTGAAACATGCAAAACCCGTCTTATTTTTACACTTTTATTTATAACTTGGGAATTGTGACAGGTAAATCCAATCTTGCAGATTAAAAGCTAATGAAATTTTAAACTCATTTTCAAATTTCTTTTAGTTTTATTTCAAAATTAAATAATACTTTGTATCAAATTTTTTAAGTTCTCAATTGTCAAATAATACAATATGTTTAAAACAAAAATAAATGCAATGCATCAAAAATTAAATTTAAATCTCAATTTTGACGATATTGAATGAATGGTACAACTTTTATTTGATGAAGAGCGTAATAGATTATCGAAAAAATTTAGTAAACTTTTTTGTAAAAAGTGAGCACCATGAAAATTCAGTTATGTTAGAATTAAAAATTAATAATGTAATCAGTAACAATAATAAAGTTCGCTCAAACCAATGGTTTGTATTTTAACACTTTTCCCTTCAATAAGTGAAAATACTGCTTTTAAAAACAGTCTCTGTATATCCGCCACACTATTAAAATTATTTTCATTCATAGACGAAACTATTTCTAGAATTACATATATTTAGGATGAACGATTTATGCAGTCTTTGAAATAAAGCAAAAATTAATATAAAGAGGGGTTACCATAATGCCCGATTTTAAGGGCTAATTGTGTGAGTATAGAAAAATAATTATATTTTTTAATGTCATGGAATTTACCGTTAGCTTTTTGCGGTTATAGAAATTTGAAAAAGCTTGCGGTTTCGGAAATATAAGGTGTCAAAAATTCAAATTTTACAGATTTCAAGAGAAGATAACTTGAGAGGGGGTGGAGATGGAAAAAAATTTTCTTTAAACGAAATTAAGCATTTGTTAGTGTCTAAAAGTTCCTAATTTCAGGCTTCTACAGGCCGAGGTCTACAAGAAAAACTATATCAAAAATTTGGAAAAAACGGACTTTAGATAACGGTAAAATTGAATGGCCACTTTGTTTTTCTAAAATTTAACTATAGTATACTGCACTAGGGGAAGCAAGCCACTGCCTTTCTGCGTTTGCAAAATTTCAAAAATACTTATGGTTTCACTCCACTAAATAGTTAAAAAAGGCTATTTTTAGGGTTTTGGGGGGTATAACTTCTAGAAGGGGGGAGATACGTAAAAAATTTGTTCTACGATAATAAGTTTCTAGTAGAGATCTATGTACGTATTAAATTTTAGCTTTCTATCTTCAAGGGTGTGGAAGTTTTGTAAACAGACACACAGACAGACGGATGGACAGAGTGAAACTAATAAGCACTTTTTTTCAAAAAATTTTTGGAAAAGTGCTAACAAATGCGGTCAGTAAGTATATAATATGAAACAATATTATATATCACGTGAAAATACAAAATTGTATTTAATGAAATACATTATAAATAATAAAATATATATGCATATATGTTTGTTATAGTTAAGGATATATGCACAACATAACCGACATTATCCCAGTTTTCAAGAATTTAGCAAGCTTTTAGTAAACATACCTAACAAAATTAACTTACATATAAAATTCATAAAAATTGGTTCAGCCAAACTGTATATACTAATCAGCACAGACAGGCAGACAAATAGACAAATAATCAGACTGACAGACAGATTAGCATATTTCTAAAAATAGTTTATTAAAGCTTCTCTGTCATGAATAAGTGCTTTCCCACGGAAAATTTGACATCCGAGTGCCATCACATAACCTCCCTTATTGTGTGCATTACTGTCTGTAAAATTGTCGCTACCTCTGTAAAAATCAGATGATAATTTAATGATAATTTTCGATGTAAGATGTATTACAGAAATATCTGCAGTTTAATAAATTTAGATATAAAACGTGTTTGTCAAATAAGTAACAATCATCATATCCCGAGCGCAGAAAGAAAAATGGCATACTTTTGATTGAACATTTTCATAAGGTTTCATAGTAATTAAAGAAATTTCAACTTATAAAATATTACCACTACTTTAAAAGTTAATGCCTGCACAATCAAAAATGAAAATCTATGATCATTCGAAACAACAAGTAGTGAAGGACTGAAGGAAATTTCTATGTATGAAATGAATTTCGATGTAACGGTAAAAAAATGAATATCATATCACAAATTGACAAACAACACACAGCAAAAAGAAAATATTGAATTATTTTTCAAAACAAAATAACGGATTTTAACTGTTATATTTAAAAGTTTGCTCGAGAAAAAAATATTTTACAGTACTTTTTACATGTGCTCTCATATTCATTAGTGAAAGAAATTTTTTTACACATGACTTCTTGTTGTGTCATTTTTTGCTCTGATGCATCAATATCGATACACGAACATTTGCACTAACCAGTGAAGTTTCATAATAACATAACTTTCAATCAAAAGTTTGAAAAAAACTTATTATCAAATTCAAAAAAGTTTTTTCAATGGTTGATAATTTTTCCGAAATATAATTTTTTTTTTTATTAGTATGAAAAGAAAACTTCCTTTTATTCGGTATAAAATGCTTTTTTTTTATTTTTTGCCAATATATTTCGTGCGCTACATACGCACTTTATCAAAGCTGATTTTCAAAGAAGAAAACCTTATTTCAAAGAAGAAAATCCACTTTGATAAAGTGCGTATGTAGCGCACGAAAAATAATAGCAAAAAATAAAAAAAAAGTATTTTATTCCGAATAAAAGGAAGTTTTCTTATTATCAAATGTTAAAATGGGAGCAATCCAATTCGCTTACACGAATGAAGACTCGAGTATTGAATGCTTCTTCATAACTTTTCACTTTCGTATATTTATAGTTTTAAGAAATTTATTGTTGTTATCAGTGCCATGAATTATGTGAAATTTCATATTAGAGCAACTTACGCTCATTTTATGAACTTATGATTGTATTTTTAATTGCTGCACTTTGTATAAACAAAACCATTAAAAAAAACAAAAAATTTTTATAATTTCATTAGGTAAATATACATATATGTATGTGTCTAAAAGAGACTAAAAAGTGGAGCGGCTCTTTAAATAATAAAAGTATTGAAAATACAAAGCTAAAAAAATGTGCACTTACAGCTAAAGGAAAAGTTGCTGAAAAATTTTAACAGCCTTTTAAACAATGTTCATCTGAATTTGTTTTTTTTTTCACAAATAAATTCTAGTAGCTTTAGAAGTGTTTAATTTACGAAAATAATGTTTAAAAACTCTTCAAAGTGACATTTTCGTTGCTATTTTTGATTCTCTACAACGACATTTTTGCATAAAGTTGTTAATAAATTACAACGCCGTAAACATAATTGTATTTGAAAAACATAATATTTCTAAATATTTCTCTAAAAGATATCTAATTATATATGTACAAACATTTTTGGTTATATATATACCTTTTAGCACATGAACAAAAACACTCGACGGTTTAGCATTAGCCGGAGCACATGTGTAATTACCACCATGACGAACAGTCGCATTTTTAACATGCAAAAAACTAGACGGTAATTGGCCCGATGTAACTGTTACTCCATGGTCTAAGTCATAATTTATCATACGGGACTCGTGGTACCTGCCAATCAACGAGTTATATTATAGATAATGTGATATTTTATGAATTAATTAAATAAAAAAACTTACCAGAATACATATAAAGGACTCTCTGTAGCTCTTTTTAATTTACATTCAAGCTTCAATGTGGAACCTTCATTTATATGTACATCAGGGGCTTCCAAAATTTCAGCTACTGCCTCTGTTTAATATAAAAATATATACGAAAAGAAATTTAGAAAACAAGTGAAATAAGTTTTTTAACGTTGAGTTAATTTAATTGCATTAATTAAATTAAAACTTTTTAATATTCGATTTATTCCTGAAATTTAAGTTTCAATTTTGCGTATATTTATAAAACTTTTTTAAATCACATTTTTAACCCCGCTGGGTTGGGAGTAGAAATACCCTCAGCAGGCATACTTCTGGTATGAGTCCATTAAAATCCGCACAAAATCCAGGCGCACCTTATCATCCAGAATGGACGGCTTCCTGGTCTGTGCCTGATCCCAGAGCGACGGTAGTGCAAGAAACCCTGAGTTAATATATATAGAAGTTATAAACAAATATGAAATGTCTAATAATAAGAATATTAATGCGGTAGAGATATCTACCAAAGCGCCGGCAGAGGCCACGGCTGTCGAAGAGGGCTTGGCTGGATGCTTAAGACGTTCAAAGAAGTCCGCAGTAAAATCAAAATAAACACACTGACTTGTATCTAGCAACCCCAAAGCGATTTTTGAAAAATGTCAGTAAATAAAATACGCGTAACGCAGCATTCTAAATGGAAGGCACGAATCGGAGGTTTCTCTTAAAGCTAAAAATATCTATGTATATCTGTTGTTACAAAACCCCTTGGGGAAGGAATTGATGTAATATAAAAAAGCATATTTTTAAGCATCTATATGCGTGAGGGAAATAGATTCTTACTGGGAGGTGACTAAAAGTTGCAATGAGAGGTGACTGAGAGTTGCGATGTTCTTATCGGTCTGCTGGCAGTCCCACTTATTGATGCTAACAAAGACCCGGATCTAATTGACTTTTTTATATGTAAAAGGATTTCAGCAAAGCTTTTGGACTTGGAAGATGATTTTAATTTGAATTCCGATAACTCTGCTGTAATATTAACCCTTAGTGAGAATCATGCTACGAAAGGAGAAATACAACATTATGTCAATATACAGACCACCATCACAACAATCCATAGAAGTTGACAATTTTTTCAATTTATTAGATAATCATTTGCCTTTTTTGGACAACAACACAAAGGCTAAAATTATTTTATTAATAAATTGGACATAACAAAATAGAATAAAATAAACGAATATGTAAAATGATACAAAAGCGTAATTGATTCGAATGGATTTTACTTATGCAACAAAAAACCCACTAGATTTAAACCGACCGGATTATACAATGCACGTTAACAATATGAGTTTAAAATTTGTTTTTGCAATATCTACAATTAGTTCTCATTGTTATATACGAAGTATTCGAATCTCACAAACCACTCTATAGAAACTGCCAAGTTTCATGAATCTAACTCTATTATTTTTTTGAATATTTTAAATTAGCTTTTGGAGTTCCATGGCAGCTACTCAAACCTGTTAGGCCATTCCATCAAAACTTAAGAGATATGTGAGCTGATATTGTACACATGACTGCCAAGTTTCATCAATCTAATTCTATTATTTTCCCAGATCATTAAAATTTACTCTTGGAATATTATAAAGAAATATATATTTTGATCAACAATTGGACACATGATTGCCAAGTTTCATGAATCTAACTTTATTATTTTTCCAAATATTTAAAATTAGCTTTCGCAGTTGTATGGCAGCTACCCCAACCCGTTATCCTAAATGGCTCAATTACAAAATTTCTTTTGCGTCGTTTGCGCAAAAGAAAAAAACTTGTGAAAGTTTGGTACCGATTGCTTCATTCGTTTTTGAGTTATCGTGCGATCGGACGGAATTTAATTGCGTTGTTTAAATAAACGCAGAATTTTACGCTGAGGTAAAATATATATATATATGTATGTCCATACCGGAGATGACTCCTTCAAGTGGTTACAAACTCCATACCAAAGTTAATATATCCTTCACGAAGTGCAGGGTATGAAAAAGATAACAGGTTTTCAAAACAATGGATAGATGATAAAGTCGTGACATTGATAAAAAGGAAAAATTACTGGCACAACAAATGAACAAGAAACTATGACAATGAATATATAAAAACTAAATTCAAATATTGGTTAAATAAATTTACCTCAATCAAGAGAAAAAGAAAAAGGGAATATGGAAAAATATTAAAGAGATTTTAACACTTGAAAAAAATGATAAAATAAACAAATTTTTTAAGAACCGTGATAATAACGAGAAGATAATAAAACTAAATGACTTCAACAACTACTAGTAAACTAGTAAAATAGGTGAAAATATGACAAAAATCGTAACATCTGAAATTTATTTCTAATAAAGTTGGGTCAAACCTATGATTTGTATTGTAGCACATTTCCCTTTAACATGTGAAAATTCTGCTTTTAAACACAGTCTATGTATCACACTATAAAAATTATTTTCATTCATATACACAACTATTTCTAGGATTGCATATACTTAGGATTAACGATTTACGCAGTCTTTGAAATACAGCAAAAATTAATATAAAGTGGGGTTAACATAATGCTCGATTTTAAGGCTTAATTGTGCGAGTGAAGAAAAATAATTATATTTCCTAATGTCATGGAATTTACCGTTAGCTTTTTGCGTTTATAGAAAAAGCTTGCGGTTTCGGAAATATAAGGTGTCAAAAATTAAAATTTTATAAAACTTCAAGAGGCGATAACTTGAGAACGGGTGGAGATGGAAAAAAACTTTCTTCTAACGAAATGAACTATTTATTAATGTCTAAAAGATAAAATTTCAAGCTTCTACAGGCTGGGGTCCAAAAAAACGAAAATCAAAATTTGGATCAAAAATTTGGAAAAAAAGGATTTTAGGTAACGGTAAATTTGAACGACCATTTTGTTTTTCTAAAGTTTAACTATAGTATACCGCGCTAGGGGAAGCAAGCCCCTGCCTTTCTGCGTTTGCAAAATTTCAAAAATGCTTATGGTTTCATTGCAACAAATAGTTAAAAAAGGCCATTTTTAGGGTTTTGGGAGAGTATAACTTCTAGAGGGGGGGAGATAGATAAAAATTTTGTTCTACGGAAGTAAGTCTCTAGTAAAGATCTATATACATGTAAAATTACAGCTTTCTATCTTCAAGGGTGTAGAAGTTTTGTAAACAAAAAAAGTGTCCACGGACGGACGGACGGACCGAGAGAAACTAGTAAGCACTTTTTTTCAAAAAATTTTTGGAAAAGTGCTAAAAATATGAAAATAGCAAAGCCAAAAAATTTACAGTCAAGAAGGCGACGCTACAAAAAACTATTAACTGTATACATAAACTTGAATACACGAATTGTGTGTGAGCTACAATAACGACATACAAATAAGGGTTATCAAAGAATGTTTGAATAAACTAGCACCATTTTTACCGACCGTATTGTGTAAACAATAGGTAGGTTTTGTAATGGCAACAAATTTTGCATATCGAGTTTTCAGTGGGAATGTACTTCTCCATAGTAGGGAAGTGTAAATAAACTATTTTTAGCAACCTGTCGGTCTGTCGGTCTGTCGGTCTGTCCGTCTGTCCGTCTGTCGGTCTGTGTGTGCACGCGTATATCTCAAGTTCGGCTGAACCGATTTTGATGAAATTTTATATGTAAGTTTGTTTCCACCATGGCACGGATCGATCAACTTTTGGTATATATCAGGTCTCGGCAACTGCACTTTTTAACAAGCCTGTTTTGACACTTTTGACCATTTTGAAAAAAATATTCAACCGATTTATTTGCAATTTCATATATAAGTTTTGCTTGACCGGCCGCGAAAATTCCTATGTTTTGGAAGAAATAAGGCAACAGCAACTGGACGTTTGCTATGGGCCAAACATACATTTTTGCGTATATAAACAGAAATAATCATCCGGTTTCATTGAAATTTAAAATTTGAATTCCTCGTACTAAAGCAATGAACATATAAATTTTTTGGAAAGATCAGGGCTCGAAAACTGATTTGCGGGCCGATTTTACATTTTTCACCATATCTACGGAACGAATTGATGGAATTTCTTGACATTTAATATTTGAGAAAAATAATAAAGTCAGATTCATGAAACTTGGCAGTAGTGTGTCGAATTATGGATCAGATATATTTGCGAAGTTTTAGTTTAATTGCTTGGCAGGTTCGGGTACCTGACATACAACTTCAAAAGCTAATTTTAAATATTTGGAAAAATAATAAAGTCAGATTCATGAAACTTGGCAGTTGTGTGTCCAGTTATATCCGTGAAGTTTCTATAGAATGGTTTCACAGGTTTGAATAATTGCTATACAACAACGAAAGGTGCAGGGTATAATTCAATCGGCTTATACCGACCGAAACGTTTTTACTTGTTTTTTCTTTATTTTGATAAAATCGACTTTTGAATAATTCTTTTTTTTTCTAATCAGTTTTTAATGATATTTAATATAGAGGTATTTTACTTTAAGTCAAAGGATTTTTGCCGCACTAGAGCTATGGTGCAAATCGTGGTTTAATCCTTTTAATAAATATTTGAAATCGTAGATTAGAATTAAAAAAAGTTTAGTCGACTGTGAAAGGAAGAGTTTGATTTGAAGATGCTTCAGTAAAATTTATTGTATTAGCACCTCTTTCATTATCAATCACTATCCAAAAGTTACAATAACCTTTTTAGTAACCAACGTTAACTTATATGATGCAATTTTTGGTGCCATAACCTGATGACCTTCAACAGATTTTGTACTAAGTTCTGTGTTATCGTTTTCATCCCTTTAGCTTTCAACACATGATGCAGGTGAAAGTTATCATCATCTGACGATTCTTATTAATTATGTGGAAAATTTTGGTAAAGATGATTCTGACAATTCTTTGAACTTATCCATTCCGTAATTTTTTATCTATTATTAATTATTCACTGAATAACTTTTTGTTTGTTTTCCGATTTTATTTATTAAAATATTTTATTTGTATTTATTAAATTCTTAATGTTTAATATTAGCTTTTACTATTTGATTTTCCCTATTTGTCGAGTCAACTCAAAACCAATGTATGCAAGAAACCTTTATGCTAGTCGTGTGTCGTTCGCGATGAACTAATCTTAAAGAACGAATCACTTCACTGAACTTACCTGATTAGTTCACTTCTTCAAAAATAAATCGTTCATCGTTCACTATGAATTCCAATTCTCTTTTCTAGTTATCAAAAAAAATTACTGCATATACATATTTTATTTACAATTGGTAGTTGATATACATTTTATATTTTTCCTTATTTCTTTCTGTATTAATACATAAACTCCTATAATGTACAAGATGTCTTAATTTTTTGCGTATGAGTGTATCCAAAGTTTTTTGTCCAGAAAAAAAACTATTCATTTCTTTAGTATCCATATAAATTTTATGCGGGAATGCTATAACGCTGAGGGGCAAAATAATTTTACTTCATTTTTAAAATTTAATTTTAATTTAAATTTAGTGAGTAATTATGTTAAATTTTTTGTGTCACATATTTTTGGTTCGGAAAATCGAAATAATTTTAACGTAAATAAATGTCAGCTTTTTTCAAAGACATCAGATGTTTTATGGCATCTGAATAATAATGCTTCATTTGTTGTTGTTTTCAATATCATATTTCGTCACCAAGCTTTAAAAAAATATACATACAGAATATAATATATGTATGTACGTATGTAGTTAGAATTTTATTTTTATTGTTCCAAGCGAAAAAATTTAAAATGCTAAATTTTAATACATTCAATGAACATACATATATTTGAATACAATTATCATTTAATTTTTTCCTAAACCTTTTCTTTATTTGAAAAATTTAATAATTAATGTTTTTCTATACGTCAAACCACATTTAGGGAGCTTTAAAAAAAATCTACATACACATTTATGTACTTAACTATTATAAAAATATTTTTTTGGAAATTTTCTTTAAACTTTAACACAAACACAAACGAGAACACAAGAAACACAAGTTTAAGAAACACAAACCGAGAACGAGAAATAAATAATATTTCGAACCTGGACCTTTTGCATAGAAATCGTATGCTATACGCATACCTATATACTATTACGTTATATAATATTAGCATTAACTAAGTATATATTCACACATTTTATTCTCCTGTATTATAAAATATAAATACATATGGGCATGGATTTTAATAGCGAATTATTTGTTGCGTAAATAGTAATTGATCACTTAAAGTGCTTATTGTGAAAGATATTTTACAATTTTATGCGACATAACTCAAGTTCTGAAATAAATTACTCAAAAGATCTCCAAGCAACTAATTATTTGCTTAGTTATTTATTTATTCGTAATTAGTTTTTGGAGCTTTTCTTATTATAAGTTTCATCTTAAAAAATATTAGGAAAAAAGCATATCTAAATGTAGATTTTGGGTGTGTTTTTGAAGAAAAAAAGTAAACTCAAAATATCTCACACACAGAATGGAACACAATTTTAAAACTACAGGCATAATACTTGCAAGGCTTCCAATGCAAGCACACTCGACTAGTTTTTTATGTAAATATTTTATATTGTTAATAAATAAAGTTGGGTTAAATCAGTGGTTTGTGTTGTAGCACTTTTCTCTTCAACAAGTAAAAATACTGCTTTTATATAGAGTCTATAGATACCTACCGCACAACTAAAATTATTTTCATTCATATACTTTTTGATACCATTCATAGACGTATTTTTTTTAATGTGATGGAATTTACCGTTAGCTTTTTGCGTTTGTAGAAACTTGCGGTTCAAAAATTCAAATTTTACAAATTTCAAGAGGCTATAACTTGTGGAGAAAGAAAAAAAATTTTCTTCTAAAGAAATGAACAATTTGTTAATGTCTAAAAGCCCCTAAAATTTCAAGCTTCTGCAGGGTGCGGTCTAGAAGAAAAACGATATAAAGTATTTGGAAAAAACGGACTTTAGATAACGTTAAAATTGAAGGGCCACTTTGTTTTTCTAAAGTTTAACTATAGTATACTGCATTAGAGTAAGCAAGCCTCTGCCTTTCGGACGGACGGACAGAGTGAAACTAATAAACACTTTTTCTCAAAAAATTTTTGGAAAAGTGCTAAAAAGGAAGCATTCAACTGGGCCTGTATGTCTTATTTTAATGGATAAGTGTTTAAAAAAGGATAATAATTATGATTGCTAAAAAAACTAAAAAAAATAAAAAAAAATTAATCATTCTAACCCATTATGGATTACAATAAAAGGTTAAAGTAAATTAAACAAAAGACTAAAAAAATTGGAATAGGATTTCAGTTTTTTTCGAGGATTAAAAATAAAGATAATATTATAATTATTTTTATTCTATAAATTATAAGAAAAAATAAATTTAAACTTAAATGGTTTGAAATTTTTATTTCTTCAAATTTAAGAAATTACTTATAATTTAACAGTTTTTTTAGTAAAAGTTTTGAATTTTTCTCTACATGTTAAACTTTTTGGTTTATATAAATAGAGACATTTTGTGATTCGAAACTTATTTCTAATTTATAAAACCCATTACATATTATTTTCTCTGAATTTTACCATAAATACGAAGAGCCATGTAATTGTAACCAAAAAACATGCAATTATATATACATATAGAAGAGAAGTGAATGAAGTGATCGATTGAACGAGATTTTATAATTGGTCATTGAAAATAGGAATTCGTTCAGAACTATAATCACTGAAATAAGCGATATTGCCCATGAACCTTTTTAACGCATAAAATTCACACGTTTATCTCTTTTTTTTGTTTTTAAATATTGTGTTGCATTAAGAGAATAAAATATGTTAATCTCTTCTTACACTGTTTTAATTGTATGAAACAGTGTATAACGTTCATACACTTCAACGTTCAACGAGAAAAGTTTTTTTTTGTCAACATTTTAGTTCAAAGAAAAGAGGTTTTTTTGTCAACATCTAAAGCAACGTATGCAAACATATGTTAATTTATATTATTTAAATTTTAAAAAATTTTCGAATAAATAGAGGTAAAAGCAACATACATTTAAGGTTTAGAAATAAAGCAATGTAATCCGATTATACACTTTTTCTTTATAAACTGTTTTTCCAACGTGAATTATACACTTTAAAAACAATACCGCAATAAATATTTAGAATTACTTGAAATAGTTGTACCTATGAAATCGACTACGGAGAATCCAATACCGATCATACCAACTTGATATGAGAACGCCAACTGAAAGTAAATGTAACGCATACAATATAAAATCTATTAAACAACAGTTAAATTTGTTGTTAAAACAATGTGTTCTAAAATTTGGGATCAGGGACGTGCAATATCTTTAATGAAGCGGTAACACATAGTTACAAAGAAATTGAAAAAATAATTGACAGTTTTACGAACATTTTTGAATAGCAGTTAGATTGGATTCTTTTACTTAAAATTTAGAAACAAGATGTTATTATATTTTAAATAATATGTCTTTCCTTGTAAATTTAAATGCTTTCTTATTTATTTAATGTTCAATTTTTTTCATTATCTACTTAATTCATTACTTCTTTTAAACTTAATTGTTTCAATCGTGTTCATTAATCGCTACTAGCAAGGCAAAACATCTTAAGTCAGACGTTTTTGAACTTTTGAATACTAAATCTATATTTCGCTCTGAATCCGGTATCTTTAGCCCCTCCGTTTCATTTTACGCACCTGGTAAAATCCTTTTAAGTTCATATCCTTCAATTCTGCAAAACATCTTAAATCGGACTTAAGATGTTATGTCTTTTTTATTTTTGGATATTTTGGATACTAAAAAGACAAATAATTTTAAGTCGACATAAGATGCTATGCCTTTTGCAAAACCGTGAAATTTTACATTCTTAAGTCGAAGAGTCCATACACACCGTTTGTCCAAAATGCAAATCATCTTAAGTCTACTTAATATGTTTTGCCTTATTACGTTTTGTACATTCAGATGTTATATTTTTTTAAATATCATTTAATTTCAAATTATTTTAATATAAAAATACAAGTAGTTTAGCTGTAATAAACTAAGGTATTAATTTAAACAATAGTTTACTACATTGGCAAATAAAGAAAAATATTGTTGAGAACTGAAAGTTTCTTAATACTGTTAAAATATAATTTAGATAGTTTTAATTTAGATATGTAGTAAATAATTTGCTTTCGAAATTTTAAAATTGAAAATGTTCATGTCGTTTCTTGTTTAAGAAAGAGATAAATTCGTTATTCACGCAATGTGTCTTCAAATCAAAACAAAAAAAAAAACACAGAGTCAAAAATGTTAAAAACCTGGTAAATTGAGCTCTGTTTTTATTTCATTCAACATATTCTTAATTACATAAATTATTTAAAATATCATCACTTAATAATCACTCCGTAGTTACATAGATTTATAAAAATCATTATTAAGCACATTATGCATTAAGAGGTTTTATTTTCCAAAACTGGCAACTAAACTAAATTTTATTTATTTTTCACTATTGTTTGTATGTTTGTTTGAATATGTATATGGACTGCATATACAAACGGACAACAAAATTTATTAGAAAACAAATACAGAGAAAACTATCACTCCTAGGTCTGGATTACCAACACATAATAAAATGTTAATGTATAACAAAGTGATAAAGCCTATACGGACGTATGTCTTGCAGCTATTGGGTTGTGCTAAGCATCAAACAAATACAAACTTTCCAGAACAAATTCCTTCGTAATATGGTGGGTGTTCCTTGGCATGTGCGCAATGGTGATATTCATAGAGATTTGGGTGTAGCCCAAGTGAGGATATAGGGAACTGTACCATCAAACATAGGGCGCATTTGTCGAGGTCTGCCGACTTATAAGGGAGAGGGTTTGGACAAAAAAAAAATGCGAAGGTTTTTTAGAAAATGTAGGAGGAACTTTGTTTATGTTTCGTTTATGTAAAGACATCTAGGGCTAGTTTTGGGAGGTTGAATAAAATCAATTCGAAAAAATATTAGAGCAATGAGTTCTAGGCAACTCTATTTCCTGTAATAAACCTACAAATAGGATGTAGTAATGGTTGATGATATACAATTTTTGAGTAAAAATTGCCATATGTTTGCTAGCAGAATCACGTTGCCTCATCAGTTGATTTTTCTTGTATCGCCACTATTTTATTGAATGCCTGCAGAACGACTCATTTTAGTTTAAAGTTCTCTCTAAATATCCAATTTAGTAAAACACCAACAAATGTTATATATTAAATAATTGAGAAATTTCTATAATTTAGAGAATATGTAAAACTTTTGTAGGCAAGAAGAGACGTTTTGGGTAATATAAAAAATTATTGGAAGCACTTAGCCGAACACTGCAAGGTTCGAAAGAATCTACTCAGCTTTTTGGCGGAAAAACCACTCTCTCTGTTATGTAACTAGGTTTTCAGGATTAATTTCCTGAATGAACAAAATAAAATTCTACTTTATTCCATTTACTTCATTCCATGTAAGTAAAACTAGCTCGTGATCTTAAAGCAAAGCATACTCCAACATATCTTACATATAAGAAGCCAACATAGAATGGAAATTCGTTAGTTTTGACAAATTTTGGGTCCTAAACTTAAACAGTAACATGTTTATAATAGTATCTGGGGTAATATCTCTTAAAGACAGCCAGAGTTTTCAGGACGAATATTCAGTAGCTATTTTGAACATGTGTTGCATAATATAGATACGAGGGTTCTTGTGCGCAATCAAAATTCACATTCTAACATAAGAAAAAAAATTTTAAACATTTGCAATTACTAGAAAAAAGGAGGAAAGCGCATCTACCAATCTCCTCTAGGGCCCTCCTGATAATACGGGCTAATAGGTACAGCGTACAGGAAGTAGAGTTTTGATCAAAGTATACCTATTAATAAGTATGTCGACTCGTTCCATTCCGTCAGTTTTCCATTGCATTTTGCTGCCAAATTCTTAAAATATTCCATTTTTATTTAGAAATAGATGGTAATAAGAGTTGTGTAGGCAAGAAAGAAACAAAATATTGTAAACAAATGAGTGTATCAAAAACATTGAACTGAAATATAATTAAATTAAGTCAGGTAAAAATTTTATTTTTATTTTGATAGTAACAAAATTAATTTTTTTAATTTCACTTTATTAATGTTAGGTAAAAAATTCGATTGTATGAAAGCAAAAGATATGAGTTTGAAATTTCATGTATGAATGTACACAATTTCATACATGTATTTATTTTATTTATTTTATTTTTCCGTAATAAAAAAATAAAAACACCAAAAATTTAAATTTTAGTTTTATTTATTTATTTAACTTTACTTTAATCTTAGGACTAAGTTAGTTAATTTATTTATTTCAATTTACTTTAATCTTAGGATTAACAGTAAAACTGAACTTTTCTTTTTGAAAGCAAACTTAGTAATAAATATTGATATAAAATGAATTTATTAACCTAAGGTACTTGGAAGCATAAAACTATTTAGTCAGCAGTAATTACTTTAAGTGTGTTAATTATATTTTTGTATGTAATTTGATATTTTAACTTTTATTTGAAAACAATTTTTTTTATGTGAAAGTAATTACTGTTGATTGTGAGTTTTTTTGATATTATGCAAAAATATGAAAATAAGAATTATGAAATTTATGGGAAAGATTTTTTTTTTTATTATTTTAAGTTAATGGAAAATTTTGTTAAATTTTATAAAAGAAAGGCGACGGAAATGAGGTGTCGTCTTTCAAATTGACTTTATTTGAGTTTTCTGACATATCTCCTCCTTCCCTTGTTTGAGGACTCTCCTGAGTCGTCATATTAATTTTAATTTTAAAAATTTTGTGCTTCCAGGCAAATGTTATAATTATGATCAAAATGGTAAGTATACAAATAGATGTAATAATTTCGTATATATAATATGATTTTCTTTTGTATTTTATTTCTGTAATCTTGTTAAAATTTTCAATTTGATTTAAGATAATATTATCAAAACTTAATTCATTATTTACATTTGCAATATTTTCTTCAAAATTTGATAATAAAAAAATATGTTTAAATTCAGTTTTTTCATTTTTTATTGTAAAATTGTTGATATTTATAGAACAGCTGTTGTTAAAATTAATCAAATAATTTCCATTCATAAGAAATGATCTTTCATCACAATTGCTTGAAAGATTTACATTATATTGGTTTTTTGCAATTACTAAACCTTCTTGGATTTCTAAAATTTCTGAAACATTATTAAATGATTTATTACAATTTCTTTTAATTAGGCAATTGTTTGATGGTTTTAAATTTTTTAAGTCTGTATTTTTTGTGTAAGTAAAAGTTTTATTATCATATTTTAAAATATTTTCCGGAGTAAATTTTAATTCTCTATTTGTATTGTCAGTCATTGGTATTAGTAATGAAACTGTTAATTCTATAAATTCTTTTGGAATATTTATAGCGAAAATTAAATTGTTTTTGTCGTCAGTTAAAGTTCCTACTTTTATATTATGGAGTTTATCAAAGTCAATGTCGTATCCAATAATTTCTTCCTTTGTTAGTAAACTACTGTATATTGTACCTGATCTTGCTGATGAAATGTTATCTTGTGAGTGTTCTATATTGTCTTGTAAAATTTTCAGTTTTAAAGCATAGTCAGTGTAGATTGTTTGTGTAAATAATTGTTTTTCATGTTCTCTAATCATGTTAAATTTTCTCGAAATTGTATTTCTGTCTTGTTCTATTGCTTCTTTAAGTTTTACAAAAGACTCGTTGAAATTTTGATTAATTTTTACTTGTTTGTTTAAATTGGTTATTGCCATATGATTATTTTGTGTTATAATGTTTAGGTGATTTTCGATTTCTAATCTGTCTGTATTGTCCATTGTCTCATAAAGCTATTTATGTACTGTGCCTACAAAGTTAATTAGACCTCGTTTTTGTCTATGTGGAATTAATGTATGTATTTTTGTACGAATTGTTTGTATTTGAAGTTTTAAAGTGTTTTCTCTTTCGTCAAGGTTTGCATATTTTATATTGGTTTCAAAAGTATTTAAAATGTTTGAAATTTCTTCGATGTTAACGATATGTAATATTGTGTCGTAAGTTTTTACTAATTTAACGTCATTTAATTTTATTTCTGAGTACCCAAGGTCTGTATTAATCTGTTCTACTGTCAGATGTCCCTGGCAGTAACTCAGCATTATCGTCAGCAGTAACATTTTGAATATTAATTTTACCTGCAAATTTAGTCTTTCGTTTAATATTGGATGAATGAATGTTATCTAGTTTATGTTTATTGTATTTGGGTTGCTCTTTATGTCTAACACTTTTATAACTTTTTAAATATAACCCTCTATTCTATTATCTTGGTAGTTTTCCCTTTTTTTTATTATTTTTATTTACAATTCTAGTTTTTTCTTTGAGAATATTATTATAAATTGTCTTGACGTCACATTTCCCTTCTTGGATGTTTATGGGTTTTTCGTTAGTTGTAGAATGATAGCTATTATTGTACCATTCTATAGCCTTAGAAACCTTTTCTTTAATATTAAGTTCTTTATTTTCTATTCCTAGCATTCTAATTGTCTCACTAAGAGTGTTATGTAACCGTTCTATGTCATAGTTACCGGTATGTGAATTGGGTTTAACTAAATGGAGTTCAATATTTTCGTTTCTTATATTTATACTACGAAATTCGTTATCTGTCACTAATTTTGTAAAATGTCCTCTTTGTGATTTATAGTCCCTGAGTTTTTCAATTATTGTCTGATTGTTTCTATCTTCAAGGTAATAAGCTGTCGCGAATTTTGAAAATTTGTCTAAGAAAGTTAAAAAATTTGATTTGGAATTAGTATATACATCCATGTGTAGAATTTGTTTAATATTTTTTGGAGTTTCGGTGAATTTAAATTTATCTTTTATTGGGTTTCTATCGTACTTTACTCTACTACATATGTCGCAGTTATTGATATACTTTTGAATAAGAAGTTTAAGATTTGGGAAATATATATGACGTTTTAAACCCTCGTAATTTTCTAAAATTCCTGTATGTCCAGTTTCTAATCTATGGTATTTATTTATTTGTTTATAAGCCTCTCCTTCTGCCTTCATATCCTTTGCATGGAATGAACATTTTACGAACCTAATTGTACCAATGTCACTAAATAGATCTTTTATTTTTTGTTGCAAAATATTATATTGATAGTCAGGTAGATCCGTATAAATTCCTACTTTACCTGGTTTTATGTATCTTCTTAAAATGTCAGATAAATTATTTTCTAAGTCTTGTGAGTTTATATAAATTTTCCTATTGTTATGTACTGTTTCTGTTTCCCTAATTTTTTCATTTGTTAAAATAATTTGTGTTTTGAATCTGTTTACAACTGTCTCTAGTATTGGTATGTGGTCATTAAGGTCTTCTTCCTGAGAGTGTATTGTCTCATTTTCGTCAAAGTTGTTATGTAATGAATTTGTGTCATCGTCACCCCCCCCCTTTCTGGGTCGATCGTCTCGATTGCATTAATTTCATGAGTTTCGTTGTTTATTCTGCTGAGAAAATCAGCCACTTTATTTTCTTTACCCTTTATATAGTCGATATTAATGTTATATTCTCCTAGTTTGAGTAGCCAACGATACAGTCTTGGATTGACGTCCTTACCTTGTGTTTTAGAGTGTAACTACTTTAATGGTTGATGGTCAGTTAATAAGTCAAATTTAACACCGTAAAGGTAAGGTCTAAAGTAATTAGTCGACCACACAATTGCTAATAGTTCTTTTTCAGTTGCTGAGTATTTCCTCTCATGTTCATTGAGGGTCCTACTAGCGAAACCCACTGAGTGGCTATTCTGTTGGAGAACAGCACCAATAGCATTTCTACTGGCATCTGTTATAAGTTTAAATTTTTTATTGAAGTCGGGGTACTTAAGTATAGGTGTTTCAGTTATTAATTTCTTTAATTTTTCGAAGGCATTTATGTAGTTCGAATCATTAGTGTTGACTTTCACATTTTTCTTTAGGTACCGAGTCATAGACATATCTAAAAACGATTTAATTTGTTTTTGAGTCTCCGGTAATTTCAATTTACGGATATCCTCAATTTTCTTTGGTTTTGGTCTAACTCCCTCGGGTGTTAGAATATTCGGTTTCGTTAGAGAAGAAGTTACATTTATAGAATTGAATCTTCAGATTAAATTCCCGTAATTTATTGAAAATTAATTTTATACTTTTAATATGCTCTGCTAGAGTCGTACTGAAAATTAAAATATCGTCGAGATAGACGACACATATTTTATTTATAAAATCTCGAAGAATATGGTTCATTAGGCGCTGAAAAGTTGTTGGTGCATTTTTCAGGCCGAAGGGCATCCTTATATACTCATAGTGCCCCAGAGGAGTAGAAAAGGCTGTTTTCTTTCTATCTTCCTCCTTTACTAGAATTTGATGGAAACCTTTGGCAAGGTCCAGGGTAGTAAAGTATTGGGCTCTTCCAAGTTTGTCTAGTATAGTCCCGATGTTGGGAATGGGGAATTTGTCGTCAACCGCCACTTCGTTCAGTTTACGGTAGTCGATCACAATTCTCCATTTTTTCTGTCCTGAATTGTCCGTCTTTTTCGGCACAATCTATAAAGAACTGTTGTAAGGTGAATTGCTCTCTTTTATTATTCCTTGTTTGAGCATGTCGGATATTTGTTTCGATATTTCCTGTTCGTGAATCTGAGGATACCTATATATTTTAGAATATATCGGCCTGTCAATAGTGGTTATAATTTGGTGTTGAATTTCTGTGGTGCTAGTTAAATGATCCCCCTCTTTAAAGAACAGATCCCTATAATTATTTAATAATTTATTTAAATCAGTTTTTTCTTCAGAGTTTAGAGATTTAGTCAATATTTCAAAGTCGTTACTGTTTATACTACTATAATCTAATTGGTGAATTTCATTTTCATTATATGGACAACTATTTAAAAATTTAATTTTTCTATTATTTATTTGTAAAACGTCATCTTCCATGTTGATTATGGCTTTCAGAGGCCTAAGAAGATTCTGACCTATTATACCATCAAAATCCTTATTATCAAATTTAATTAACTTCCAAATCATTTCTGCGTCTTCATTAAATTCTAGAGGCAGACCTGTTTTTATTTCTTGATTTACATATACAGTTCTATTTATCGTGTTAAAAAGGATAGGTTTCTTAATATTATACCTCCTATATCTAGGAAGTTTATTATAATCTTAGAGAGTAGTTGAAGAACCAGTGTCTATTAAACATCTGATTTTTTCGTTTTCAACCGTTGATTCTACTATCAATAGTTTCGTTTTTGGCGACCTGTAAGAAAATTTATCTCACCTTCAATATGATCAACTTTCATAGGTTCTGGTCTATTACTACTTGTTCTGTAATTATGATTATTTAGTCTGGTCTGTCCGGAATTATTATAATTATTATAATTTTAATATTGGTTATTGTTTTGAAAATTAATATTACTAAATTTGTTTTTCGAATTTTTATTGTTATCATATTTTGTAAAATGATTAAATTTATTTCGGTTATTAAAGTGATTATCATATTTATTAATGTTATTACTATTTTTATCTCGAATAAGATTTAAATTTACTAGGGTATTATAAGCTTCCCTAAGATTTTCTATATTTTTATTTATAATTACTGAAGCTAAATTTGTATCAATATTATTCAAGAAGGTGTTAAAGATTACAGGTTCATTTATTTTTGGATTAAATTCTTGAGGTTTTCTACTATCAAATTCGAATTTTTCGTTTAATTTTGATAAAATAATTTTTAATTTATTGAAATAATCACTCACCGAATTACTTTTTAGAGATAAGGCTTCCTGATAAAGTTGGTGATATGTTTGTTGAACTCCGAAGTTGTTGGTTAAGATTCCTTTGATGTTTTCCCAAGTTGAATTTGGTCCCAGCGTTCGCATAACGTCCAGAGCTTGTCCTTGTATTTTATTGATGATAATCCTTATAAAGGCATACTGCTTCAAATCAGGACTGTTGTCGAACAGGGGTAGTAATGTATCTACCTCCCTTATGAACGATGATTGGGCGTAATCAACATTTCCTTTGAACTCATGGATGCGTTGGGCATCCTTTAGCAAGTCACTGGCAGTTAAAGTAAATTCCGCCCTGTTGTTGTTAGCACTATTATTATTATTAACATTATTATTATTATTATTTAATGCCATTTTTTCTGGTATCTCATAAATTAATGGTCTTTCACTTCTAGATTTTTGTTTTTCTTTTGGCATTAATTGTTTGTACTATTAAATTATAACAATTTTATTGGCTTTATTGAAAATATATATTTATGTATATTTTTTTTTTTTTTTTGAAATGTTCTTTTAAATGAATAACTGTTACACTTTTATATAAATTATGAATTGTTTTTGCTTGGTTTAATTTTAACTTATATTACAAATTTATTATTACATAATTTTTTTTTTTTTTTTTTTATTTAAACTTTAGTTTAAATTGAGTTATAAATTTAAATTTATACGATTCGATCACTAAACTGTTTATCTTTAGACAACAGAATTACCGTTCTGCGCCAATTATATTTATTTTATTTTTCCGTAATAAATAAAATAAAAACACCAAAAATTTAAATTTTAGTTTTATTTATTTATTTAACTTTACTTTAATCTTAGGACTAAGTTAGTTAATTTATTTATTTCAATTTACTTTAATCTTAGGATTAACAGTAAAACTGAACTTTTCTTTTTGAAAGCAAACTTAATAATAAATATTGATATAAAATGAATTTATTAACCTAAGCTACTTGGAAGCATAAAACTCTTTAGTCAGCAGTAATTACTTTAAGTGTGTTAATTTTATTTTTGTATGTAATTTGATATTTTAACTTTTATTTGAAAACAATTTTTTTTATGTGAAAGTAATTACTGTTTTTTTGATATGTAATGATTGTGAGTTTTTTTGATATTATGCAAAAATATGAAAATAAGAATTATGAAATTTATGGGAAAGAATTTTTTTTTTATTATTTTAAGTTAATGGAAAATTTTGTTAAATTTTATAAAAGAAAGGCGACGGAAATGAGGTCTCGTCTTTCAAATTGACTTCATTTGAGTTTACTGACATAACTTGTGTGTGCCAAACTACTATTGAAGTTGTATGGCAGCTACCAGAAAGAGCCAAAAAATTTTAACGAATTTTATCAAGCACATCGGCCTTACTAATAGATTCGCTTGTGTTAAATATCAATATTACACATTTTGTAGTTTCTAAGATGTAGCCAAATGACTTTTGAAATTGTACGACAGCAACCAGAAGGAGCCAAGCAATTTGAATGACTTTTATCAAACACATTGGCCCTAGTAATCCATTCGGTTGTGTGAAATTTGAATACCAGAGCTTTTATAGTTTCTGAGATATAGCCAAATAACTTTTAAAGTTGTATGGCAGGTACCAGAAGAAGCCAAGCAATTTGAACGACTTTTATCAAGCATGTTGGCCCTGCTAATATATTCGCTTGTGTGAAATTTCAATACCATAACTTTTATAGTTTTTTAGATATAGCCAAATAATTTTTCAAGTTGTATGGCAGCTACCCGAACCGGTACCTCCATTATGTCCAATTTAAATATCTATAAAATTATGTCTATTTAAATATATATAAAAATCATTTGTGAAAATTTGGTGAACTTAACTCAATTAGTTTTTGAGTTATCGCTGGGACGGACGGACCGACGCACGGACGGACGGATGGACGGACGGACGGACAGACAAAGCTAAGCCAACTCAGAACTTGACGCTGATCAAAACTTACACTTGAGTCTATATCTAAGACCGTTATTTCTTAGCGTTACAAACGGTAAGGCAAATTTAGTATACCCTTCGAACATACGTTCGTACGAATATAAAAAAAAGTGTATGCATACTGGTTAATGCTTTATGAAATATAATTATTACCGATTCATAGGAAATATGTTTTAAATTTATTAACATTAAAATAAATATAAAAAATTTAAAGATAAATTATTTATTTATTGATTTAAAATATTTTCAAAAGTACATATTTACCTCTCCACATCTTTTGGGAATAAATGAAATTTTCAAAATTTTATTATATAAATTATAAGAATTTTTTTTAAACATTTTTTCCGCTTCGCTTTTATAATATGAATACACATTTTTTGCCACCTTGTACTGGATTAAGTTGCAGAAATAAAACTCCCGCTTTTAAAATTCTTAATATTTTTTCCTATACTTAATATACGAAAAAATAAATAACTCCCGCTTTTAAAAATACATTATAAAAAAAGACTGGTAGACATTTTATCTTAATGGAAATTTCTTCATGCTACTGCAGAACACATGGATGACGTAATCAAAGGAACGAGTTAAAGGCAGAAAAATTCATTAAAAAAATTTTTCTCCTCGAACTGGACTCGAACCAGTGACCTACCGCTTTCTAGGAGGACGCTCTACCAACTGAGCTACAGAGGCATGAAGAAAGAGCGTCCGCTAAATTTAAATTTCACTAATTAAATTATGAATTTTACTAATGCAACATCATAGTTGCGGAATTAATAAGAGTGTGCTTATTACACTACTAATTTATCTTAATGGAAATTTCTTCATGCAACTGCAGAACAGATGGATGACGTAATCAAAGGAACGAGTTAAAGGCAGAAAAATTCATTAAAAAAATTTTTCTCCTCGAACTGGACTCGAACCAGTGACCTACCGCTTTCTAGGCGGACGCTCTTTCTTCATGCCTCTGTAGCTCAGTTGGTAGAGCGTCCTCCTAGAAAGCGGTAGGTTACTGGTTCGAGTCCAGTTCGAGGAGAAAAATTTTTTTAATGAATTATTCTGCCTTTAACTCGTTCCTTTGATTACGTCATCCATCTGTTCTGCAGTTGCATGAAGAAATTTCCATTAAGATAAATTAGTAGTGTAATAAGCACATTCTTATTAATTACGCAACTATGATGTTGTTTTAGTAAAATTCATAATTTAATTAGTGCAATAGGCACAATCCTATAAATATATATGTTCTTGTTATTGTCTGTTTCAATAGTAGATTGTATGTAGCAATCAATGTAAACAAAACAAATACTCAGTAATCAGGTGAATTACAGTATAAGCAATGTAGAGAACATTTCGTCGGCAATTTCTTCATGCCTCTGTAGCTCAGTTGATAGAGCGTCCGCCTAGAAAGCGGTAGGTCACTTGTTCGAGTCCAGTTCGAGGAGAAAAATTTTTTTAATGAATTTTTCTGCCTTTAACTCGTTCCTTTGATTACGTCATCCATCTGTTCTGCAGTTGCATGAAGAAATTTCCATTAAGATAAATTAGTAGTGTAATAAGCACATTCTTATTAATTCCGCAACTATAATGTTGTATTAGTAATATTCATAACTGGTAGACATCTATTGCGTACTCTTTCCCACTCCCAAAAATTCTTATGTGTATAAAAATGAAAAAAAGAAGGTATACTGCTTAACTACTTAGCTAAGGAAATTTCTTGTATACAAATATTAGTGAGTGATTGCATTAGTGATGTAAACGGTGAGTCGAACTACTTCTTTATAGATATACCTTGGTTTTGATATGTAGGGAAGCCCTGGTAACATAGCCATCTAGACTCATTCATCCATATCAATATCATGAAGCAACTGCCGATGGTGCTGCTATGTACAACGCGGGATTTAACTCTCAAAGGCTAGGGAAACTCCAAAATCAAATGATCCGGCCCTCAAATAACCCAACCAACAACCGGATACTGTAAAAACATGTTATACAATCTTCAAAGATGCCTCGGATATTAGGTGGAAATAATGGAATAAGAACTAGGAAACTAGATGAAGTTAAAACGATGTTGCAATCTGGAAAAATGCAAGAAATAGCAATACGATATGAAATAGACGTCCTGGCTGCACAAGAAACCAGGTGGAAAGGATACGGAAAGATTAACAAACCCGAATACACCATATATTATAGTGGGGTAAAAACAATTGGTGATTGTATCGTACAGGGTTTATTATAAGTAAAAAATAAAGACATTCAATACTGGGTTTCACACCATTAATAGCCGATTATGCACATTAAGACTGAAGTAGAAATTCTGTAATATTACGATTATATGTGCCTGCGTTCCAACTGAGGATGATACAGAATCGTAAAAAAATATTTTTTATGAAAACTTAAGTGCAATATGCGAAAAACTGGAGCATACGACACTATAATACTGTTATGCGACTTAAATGCCAAAATTGGAAAAGAGGAACTTATACGAGATGTTGAAGGAGTACATTCTTTGCATAATAATACAAATGGTAATGGTCTACGATTATGCCAACTGCAAAGCCAGCTAAACAGCATTAAAAGTCAAAAGCACTTCTTTTGAAAGAAAAGATTATTATAAGGAAACATGAAAGATCCCAAGTTCCCATGCTGCGAACCAGATTGATCAATCTTCAAGGAATTTCTAATTTCTTCAAGGAAAGCTTCCTCAATCTTAAGCGTTAGAACAATCAGGGGTGTGAACTGTGACAGTGAACACTTTCTGGTTAAACTGGTCGCAAGGCAAAGAATTTCCAACATAGCCAAACAAAGAATCAAAGCCATGAGTGCAATATTTCGAAAAAACATTAAACATTGGTTATGCCGAAAGTGAGGAGAGCATTCATGATGATTTACCATTAGACTCAGTTATAGACCTACCCATAATTGAAGAAGTAAAAGAGGAAATATACAAATTAAAAAACAATAAGGTTTCCAGGAAAAGCGGAATCACAATATAGCTGATTAAGAATGGCAGCGAAGTGTTGTTATTGAGCACACCTAGCCTGATGTGCAATATATGGTGCAGGGGAAGAATTCCCGAATGAATGGACACTGGGACGTATTATACCTATACATAAAAAGAGTGATAAGATAAAATGAAAAAACTACCGAGGCATAATGTTGTTGCATATTATGTACAAAATATTATCGACATTTATCATATATATCACAATATAATCATAGTGAGGCACACTATGAATATCAATGTGGCTTTAGAGAAAACCGGTCTATGGTTCATCAAATATTCACGCTTAAACAAATTATGGAAAAATGCTACGAATATAAAAGCGATTTACACATACTATGCATTAGCTTCCACCAGGCCTTCGATTCTGTTAGACGAAGCAAAATACATGAAGCATTAAACCAGCACGGAATTCCACGCAAATTAATCGAAATATCATTACTTACAAAGAAGGATTCAAAGGCTGCTGCATCAATCCAGGGTCAAATTTCTAGAGAATTTTCGGTTAACCTAGGAGTAAGACAAGGGGGACGTTCTATCCAGCTTAATATACATATAATATAATTTTGACCACGTGATACGGCCACTAGAAGCAGGAGCACAAATTTTTACGAGACCATATCAATTAGTCACTTATGCTGATGATGTCTGCATTGTTTCAAAAAATTACAGAACAATAGCTGAAACTTTCGTTACTCTGTCCGAAAGAGCATCTTATTTGGGACTTGTAGTAAAAAAGGGAAGAAAATGAGTAGAAACGAAAGGAGAGGGGCTTCGAAAAATATTACTATTGGCGATAACAACTTCGAAGGAGTCACACATTTTGGATATCTAGGTGCAATAATATCTAGCGATAACAGTATGCATCTTTGTGTAAAAAAAGAATCCAGGCGGGAGTTTTAAAGTTAACTTTGTATAAGACAATTACCGGGCCCATTGTGACCTACGGATGCAAAGCGTGGACTCTTACAAGCTGACAAAAGAGAGAAATTTATAATAGAAATTATTTATAGAATAAATAAATAATTAAATATGTATGTACTTGTGTTGAGCAAACAATGAACTAAATTAAGGTGGGCAGGTCACTTAGCTCGAACGGATTAAAATCGCAAGCAAAAACGTACCTTTAAAAATAAACCCATGGTAAATAGATGAGGAGGCAGACCAAGAGCAAGATGCATAAATGGTGTAGAGGAGCACTTGAAAAAATTAGGAGTCCGCCAATAGCAAAGAACTGCAGAAAACCAATTCAAAAGAGGAAGATTAAATAAAAAATAGAGCCAGAAGAAGAATAATTAATAGAAATAACCTGTCAAATTCTGTAACAAATAATTATACTTCAATGCTTTAAAAAATATAATATTGGTGATTCCAATATTGTAAGAAAAACATTATTTAAACCGTTTTTAAACTTGAGTTTCTAAGCTCTTTTACTAGATTGCCAAAATAATGTTTAAATATTTAACAAACAGAAAGATTTTAACAAATTTTACATTCGTGACAGCACCGCTTAAATAATACGATTTTTCTACGTATTCAAAACGGTTTCCAATTAATTTGGAAATTAACACCCCTAAAAGTTTAAAGTTTCTAAAACACAACAAAAAAAAATGAAGTATTACAGTGAAAACGTTTTTTTTTCAATATGGAAGCCTTTGCGCCTTTTGCTTTATAATGTACACATTTTTATACCCTGCACTTCGTGAAGGGTATATTAACTTTGGTATGGAGTTTATAACTACTTGAAGGAGTCATCTGCGGTATGTACATATATAATATATATTCTTGCCTAACGTGAAATGATGCGTTGATTTAGACATGTCCGTCCTTTCGATCGCACGATAACTCAAAAACGAATAATGCAATCGACACCAAACTTTCACAAGTTGTTTCTTTTGTGCCAAGGACGAACCCTATTGTAATTTGACTGATTCGCACAACGGGTTCGGGTAGTTGCCATACAACTCAAAGTGTTTATTTTAAATATTTCAAAAACTTAGTAGAAACTTAGATATCAATATAAAATTTTGTATACACGTGTCCAATTATTTTCTACATATGCTCTAAAAATTTTAATAGGATAGCTGCACCGGTTCGAGTGGCTGCCATACAACTCCATAAGCAAATTTTTTATATTCGACAAAATAATAAAGTAAGATTCCTGAAACTTGGTAGTTATGCGTCCAATTATAGATCATATATATTTGCGAAATTTTATTTGAATTGCTTGACCGGTTTGGGTACGTGCCATGCAACTTCTAAAGCTAATTTTAAATATTTGGAAAAATAATAAAGTCAGATTCATGAAACTTGGCAGTTGTGTGTCCAGTTATAGGTCAGACATATCCATGAAGTTTCTCTAGAATGGTTTCACAAGTTTGAGTAATTAATACACAATAACGAAAGGTGCAGGTTATAATTCAATCGGTTTATACCGATTGAAACGTTTTTACTTTTTAATAAAAAATAGCGAAATATTACTTTCGAATCTTCTCCAAACTATTTCAAAATTTTTAAAATGTTATACGCAGTGTCTTTTCTGGGATCCCTCGGATTTAGTTTTTTTGAAATACATTTCTAGAGCACGATAAAACGGATGCAGATAGATATAGCCCAGACGAGCTCGATTTTAGAAAGAACAAAAAAATTATTTTGGAGCGAGAGTTGATATTATTCTCTTCATCTTCTTATATCTTTCTTTAAAGTTTTGTGGTCTTGAGATTGGAAGAATTAAGGAAACAACTGAACCTGACGATCAAAGAAATAAAACCTCATTCTCAAGCAACGGAATTTGCATAACAATTTGAAACGTCTGTAAAATTTAAAATTTATCAAACAAAAAAGGAAAATTTGTTAGCACCTGATTGAGAAGTTTAAATCTTAAATACAACTGGTACAGATAGCTTAGCTGGAGCAGAGCCTAACTTTTCTAATTAATGCTAACAACTCAATGTCTTGAAATTGACAAAAGTGATTCATATTTAAAATTAAAGTGGCAAAAAAGCGGTGTAAATAATTTTAAGCCTATATTTATTGTATCAACTCTCTGTCAAATTGTGATAATATATACATGAACAACTGTATGCATGAAAATCAGTAATGCAGCTGTCTGAATATTAATATCATTTATGCCGAATATGGGATTGAAAAACAAGTCAAATAATAATGCAGCTGCACTTGATAAATGATGACGTTCAGAGGACCATAATGTTGAGAATAATATTTAATTATGGGAGCTGAATACGAATCGTGTAAGAGCTACTTCAGCCATAGAATGCAATTTGGTGAATGCAATGATGCGAGTGAAATAAATAACATTGATTTTGGTGTTCTGCTTGGAAATATAATTAAGCTAGTCTTAAATTTTTGATAGGAATTTTAAACACTTAAAATTGAATGGTGCACCTTGTTTGTGTACGTATAACATTATCATAGTTTACGCAGCCCAAGACCTATGGATAGTAGAAAATATCACAAACAGTGACAAGATAAAAATATAAAAGCGTGATATTTTTCCAAAATAAAGGAAAAACTTTACTAACGATGCTATGTATAACAGTACTACAATCGAAAATGTTTCCGAATGTAGATAACTGAATATTTAAATTGATTTTGGTGAAAAGTGCATATAAACGAACTTGCAACAAAAACAAATAGAATACCTGATGGTTTTAAAATATTTTTTGTGTTTCTTATACATTTCTCATATCTGTTTCTTATACACAAAAAAATTCCAACAAAACTATCCAGAAGAAGTGAAATAATTTAAAAATTGTTGACTACAGAAATTTGTGCCATGACCCACATTGGGCTTCTTTCTTTTCGATGTTTTTTCTTTTTTTTTTTTTGGTTTTGAAACAAAAACAAGCTGACTAACAATAGTTCAACTTATATGGCCTGGAATTTTATTTAATATACAAATTACATTATTTGAAGAGCCACCAATGTAAATAAAAAATTTACTACTGTGGCATTCAAAATAGAAGTAAACAATTATTTTATAGAAATATACGACTATTCTTAATCACTTCAAAATTCCTTAGTTTTTGTTTTCAAATTCTTGACTCTTGAAAGAAATTTTACTCTTGTTATTTCCTCTCATTCAAACTCTGTAACTAATTTTGAGAGAAAATAAATAAATAAATAAAATTAATAAAAATAGTAACTTGCCAACTATTTTAAGTTCAACAAATATTGATTGTGGCGGATGCGTTGATATTTGGCACTCATAAAATCCTTCATCTTCGACGCGGGCATTCTTTATTCGTAATGCCCAATTACCTAAGTGTCTAGTGTGTTCTATGATAAAACGTTCATCACTGCTATAAGTTGAAAGACCAACTGTTAATAACTGAAAATCCTTCCGGCGAAACCAGGAAACCTAAAGAATAAATTAAATGTTTCTCTTTAATTTAATCATTAATTTTATAACACATTATAAAATTTTTAATATCATTATACAATAATATTATAATATGCTAGGTATTATTATATCTACCCTGTATTCCATTTAAATATGACATGAATTATAAGCATTATTGAGTTACTGTTTAATTTGCATTTAATTTACTATCACCTTCCGGTATGGATTTATATTTTAGAAAATAAAGAGAAGAGAGCTATGTACAATCTACAATTATTACGTCGTTGGGAAAACCAGGAAGTTTGGAATAATCTAGGTGAAGTGACTGTGGTGCCGGCGTAAAGTGGGACCTACGTTTCCTGGACCGGAGAAAAACTCTCGAAGAGGTCAAGAGCTGGAATGAGGTCATACTCTTTCAGCGAATTCTCTCAAACTGCACAGACGAAGAGGCTTCAAGATAGGTGGCTAGGCAGGTACCTACGTTGAGTGCATGGAAAGGTGTACGTACCCAGAAGCACGGACCAAGAGTCGAGCAAGACTTTGGCAATCTTCCAGGCACTTAATAAATGAATAGACACTCAGGTCTCAAAATAGTTATGCAGAAGAAAGTCTGAGGAGGCCAGGTGCTGAAGATTAACATATATGACGCGTCAGCAGATGCCATTGAAAAGGAGGACACGTTCTAAGGTATCGTTTTAGGAAGATCTTCGTGTACGGCTGCTCAAAATGATCATCGTTCAGTAAGAAAATTGGAAACTTTGCAGAATGTGGAACATCTGCATTATCGAGTCTTCCTCCAACCTTCAGAGCAACGCAGAGTCTTAAGTTTCTAAAAGAGGGTTGAAATTTTTTGAAAAATTTGTTGAATAGAAATGTTTATTTTGTGTTATTTCTATTTTAAGTAAAGCATAATTTCTTCTTTAGCTAGAAAATGTGCCAGTAAGACGAATGTTATTTTGCATTTGCAGTTTTTCGAATATCGAATAATTGAAAATTTTATTGTAGCTACTAATTATATACATATATGACATTACTTTGAGATAATGTCATATAAATAATAACCTAAATTTTTTGTCGCAAGAAACTATGTGAAGAACGTTTTTCCGAAATACTTTGTCTAGCTTCTGTGTTACTTTCTGTGTTGGCCAATGTTCAGGCATCTCTTTTAAAAAGTTGGGAACAGTAAATAAACTATTAGCTTCAGAGTTTACATGTTTCCATTTATAATTTCCATTTAACTGCTGAATTTCTGAAATTGGGTTTGTGACAAAAATTACCCATCTTGAAGGATATGCTGAGATCTAACACAAAACTAGCTCCGAATCAGTCCACAGAAACGCATCATCAATTTTTAGATATAGTAAAGGATATACTTTGTTCAATAAATTCGAAAAAAAATTAGAGTGAGAATTGACTGAGTCTTTAATGAGACTATTTTAGATTTAGTTGTTAGCAAGTTTATATGAAAAACGGAAGAATACATCTTAAATAAGTTCAACAAACAAAAGCCTTTAAACTATCACGAAAACCGTAAAGTTCGCGCTGTAGTGAAATTTTTAAGGAAATACAAAACGAGGAATGGTTAACAGATGAAGAAAGTATAAATCTTTTCTGATTTTTTTCCATTCGGAATACAAATCCAAACGAAGTGATTCATCCCAATCTAATTTTAAAAATCTTTTTTAAAAAATTTTGGATCTTATAATGATGGTATTTATAAATCCAATGGGATAAAATAACCTTGCTGCATTATACTAAACTGCACGTTTGGTTATCTTATTTTGCCCAAAAAGACTCCAATATATACAAAATTTGACTTTTTGTATTCCATTCCAGAAGTTGATAACGTTGTTCTATTTCAATTCTTGTTCAATTTATTCCTTCTTACGAATTTACTCCGGTTAAAAGATAATCAATGTACACATCTCTTGAAAGTCTTTGCGATCTAATAGAATAAGTTTGAGAATTTAGTGTTGCGAAATATGAGAGCAATTTTCTTGCAAGGTAAAGGCTACGTGTAACTGCTTTAATTCATATTGTTTGAAGATAATCGAAAGAGCTTTGAATTTCTATTTAATCTTGCTTCGAGATGCTTTATACTGTTCTTTGAAGTGAAGAATTGAAGAAATCCTCACATTTCAATTGATCACAGTACGTTTAATAGTGCTCAATTCATTTGTAAGTCGATCGGTTATAAAATTCTGGCTATGCGCCAGAATTTAGCAAAGCTAACACTGGCCGAAATGTACGGAAATAATTTTTAACATGAATAGCATTTTTGTAGACTGGAACGTAAACAGTCACTAACTTTGGAACGATAAAGTAATTGCAATATGTTATTGCTACTCAGCGGGTACTCAGCAGCTACGTACCCGGTACCAAAATGGGGAAGAGATTTTGAGTGCCTTTTTGTTAAAAAAAAACGTGCCCGTACAAATAAACGTTCCTGTTTCGTCTTTGTGTGGTTTTCGGAATTTTACACACACATGTAGATTTTTAATAAAAAACAATACTTATAATACGAATGAAAGAGAAAGATATTTATTACAAAAATTTACTTTAATAAATTCACGAAGTGCAGGATATAATAAATGATTCTAGTTTTTTTTAATTTAAATATTTTTGATTATTGTTTAAACATGCAATTATAATAAATTCATACAATATGCATGTAAAATACGAGTATGTATATATACTACAACTTTGAAAAAAAAAAATTTATCATTATTTTATTTTTGTAGCATAAGTCTATGAAGTAATTTTATATAACTTTCTTTTTAAAACGTTATTATGTTATTTATGAAATATTTCACTTTTCTATAACAATTGCTAATAAAGTAACATGGTAACCCTTGTGTATATTGAACTTTGTAAATACAAAAAGTAAACTGTCGACTTCAACTTTTTGCAAATTCCTGGTAACCAAAACTGACCTTTGGTACTATAAAGTGACAAAGTGGAAAAAGAAAATCCCTGCAAAGTAGCCTTGGGTCACAATGTGTGAGATGTTGCTAAAAAGTTTTTAGTATCACACTAACCCACTTTGCCACGTAAAGTTTAAAGAGGAAAGCATACTTGGAGCGAGCGAAACAACACATATTAAATTTTGATTCACACTTAAAAATTATTGTTTGTTTTCAGTTTGTATTATTAAAAGCGCAATAGGTTCAATGTATTTTTATTTTTTTTTTTTTGGAATTAATTATTAAAGATTTAATTTTAAAAAATAGTGGCATAATGTCGGGAATATTTATTTATAAATTATAAATTTATTATATATTTAGTGGTATAATGTCAGTGATGTTTATATTACTGCAATTCCAAGCAATGTTTCGTGTAAACAAATACAAATGAGTTTTTGTAAGAAAAAACTTTATCGTAGCCAAAAATGCTTTGGAACCTTAACATAGCTTATGCTTAAGTAATGGGGACTTTGCAGTAAATTCAAAAGGGCTTTGGAACAATAAAGCTTTTTTTATTAAAAGTTCAGTTATAGTAGTTCCAGGATTAAGTAAGGATTTAGTTTTTGGAACTTAAACAGCGACGTACTGAATGACAAATTATTATGTTCATTGCCACGTTTCGTGATGTCATGAAAATTACTATGTCGAGAAAGTAGCTTTTTTATAAGTAGCATACATGAAAATTACTATGTCGAGAAAGGACGCTATTTCTTTAATATTGACTAGATAGAGGCAATTTTTTTATTTATTTTTTCTTACTACGTGGTCGCAAATTTTAGTATTCGCTACGTTTTCGCCTTTTTTTTTGTGTCAAAAAACTTTTTGTGACTTTGTATTGATCTAATTATCAATACAAACTGACCCATCTAAAGAAATAAATAATATATTGCATTTTTATTATTTCATAATTCGGATTATTCTCTATGGAGTTTTTAAATATATTGATAAAGTTAGTGTAATCAGAATATTTTCCAGCAAATCTTGGCAATTTTATTTTATGTAAATTATTTCCAGATGAAACTGGTTTCATAACACAGGATTGGTTCATTTCGGAGAAATGCTGTCTTGAGTTCGTTTTTGATTGATGAGAGATGTAAGTGGAGCCTTGCCAGCAGTATATATTTCCTCACAATCAGTGCGATGTGAGGTATTGGTAATATATCCCATTTAAATTAATTTTTAATTTCAACATATTACTGATCATTGCGTGAGAGGTTTGTTATTTAATAATTTGTAAGTTGAAAAAATTATTGAATTTTATAAATATATTGTTACGTCACCACCATGCTTTACTCCGCATGATACGTGTAGTAAAACAGAATTGCCCATAACAAATTCAAATAAAGATTGCCCCTTACCTTTTCAATAAATAAAAATCGTTTTTATCAAATAAAATAAATTGTTTTCCTTTCGTAATAAAATTTTACTTGCACTTTTTAAAATAAACATTTGTGACGCGTTATGTAACATCCGTTTGCAATTTATCGAACTATTTTAATTAAATTGTAATTATGAATTTTAAATAATAAACAAAAATTGCCATTCAAGGAATTTTTACTTTGAATCAAAAATATTGGGAAAGAAAGTTAATAAAAAATAAAAAGTAAGTTAGTTCTAAGAAGCGGAATTAACAAGTTTGTAAAATTAATAAAAATAATTTAAATGAAAATAATTTAAGTAAAAAAATAATTTTAAATAAAAGAAAAAACTTTTGAATACAAAAAATAAAAAAGTGCTTTTAATCCACGTCTTGAAATCTTGAAATACGTAAGTTGCGCAGCCGGTAGGATCATCTTAATGGCTAAGATCTAAAAAGATAAAAAGATTCGCATAAAAAGTTAAATCTGAAAAACGGTGTAGAACTCAAATAAAATTTAAAAAAAAAAAAAAAAAATTTCTGAAACTAAAAATTGAAAAATTTGTTTTGAACTTTTAATGTTGTAAAACTTAAACATCCAGTAAAATTTTAATAAAATAAAAATTATAAAACAATAACCACAAAATAATATTACAAAAAGAAATAAAAATTAAATACAAAAAAAAGAACATTGAAAGAAAAAGTGAAAAGTGGATTCCAGAAAAGAAAAGCATTAACAATTAGGTACGAGGAAATATTCAAAATGGCAACAAACAACACTGGTGCTTCAACATCTTCAGCTACCGCCAACATTAACGGATCTACCGTTAATTGAGCTCCGCTGCAATTAACGGTAGATCCGATGCAGTACATCCAAAATTTACCAGAATTTAACGGAAAAGGTGAAGAACTTTATTCTTTTATAGAATTAGTGGACGATATTTGTCCTTTAATATTAAGATATGATACTAGTAGTCAAAAAATTTTATTAAATAAAGTAAGAAGTAAAGTTATAGGTAGTGCTAGGGAAGTGTTAGAAATTAATAATAATACTCAAAGTTGGTCGGAAATGAAATCCGTCTTGATTAATAATTTTGGAGATAGTAAATTTGTTTTGCAAATCTATGATGAACTAAGGGCAGTCAGTTTTACTACTCATAGTGTAGACTTCTTCAATGAAATTAAAAAGATATTGAGGCGACTCAATAATAAAGTAAAAGCTGATCCTAACTCAGTTTTTACAACCGCCATAAATATCGAAACAGCTTTAAATATTTTCAAAGACAAGTTACCAGAACCAATGCGTTCCATTTTATGTTTCAGAAATTCGGCTACAATAGAAGAAGCAATGGATATTTTGCATGAAAGCAAATATTCATATTACAGTTCTTTCAAAAATAAATCAAATTTAAACAAACCACCCAAACAAAATATCTATATGCCTAATAACCAAAATAATTCTAATAGAGCAAACAATTTTAATCATAATAATTTTAATAACATTAACCGAAACAGAAATTATAATAACAGTAACAGAAATAATGAACATTTAATAAACAATTATACTAACCAAAGTTTACAAAATAGTAATTTTAACAGTAGTAGTAGAACTAATCAAATTAGTAATAGTAGTACTAATATACTAGAAATAATCATAATTTTAATAGAACAAATTCTAACTTTAACTCGCATGGTACTCAACACATCGAACCAATGGAAGTCCATACGAGGACCACGCGTAGAGTAAACACCTAAGAAGTTAGTAAATCGAAAAGAAACTTGGAAATAGAAAATTTTCATTCGCAAGCCTCGGAAAAACATCAGAACTTCCTTATATAAAAGTTCAATCAAAAGGAAGACCTTTAATATTTTTAATAGATTCTGGTGCTACAATGAGCATCATCAACACAGGTATTTGTAATCCTATTTACAAATCCGAAATAAAACCAATCAATGTAAAAACGTTAACCAATTTGTAGAATGTAGAAATTAAGTTACAATTTGATAGTTTTATTGAATTTGATTCAAATAAAAAAATAGAATTCTTAGAATTAAAATTCCATGATAAATTCGATGGGCTTATAAGCAATAATATTGCCGTTCGAAGTTGAAATTAGTTATAAAAATAGAATTTAAAATTGAATACGGGTAACGAAATCCCTTTATACTTCAATGAAAATGAAGAAAATGATTATTACGTTCCTGTACCTCTACAAAATATTGCAATATTTCAAAATGAAATATTTTTGACACGTAACCATTTAAGAATTAATCATTTGAATTTAAAAACCAAACAAGAACTTTTAAAAATTTTGAAAAAAAATAGTAAAGTTTTCTTTCATGAAGGTGATAACTTAACATTTACCCATGAAATTAAACATAAAATTAACACCATAAATGACGTACCATTTATGCTAGAGCTTACCGGTACCCAGAAATACATCGCGAAGAAGTGAATACGCAAATAAAAGAAATGTTAGATCAGAGAATAATTAGGCATAGCGATTCACCTTATTCTGCTCCATTATGGGTTGTACCCAAAAAGCAAGATACGTCAGGTATACAAAAATGGCGTATCGTCATCGATTATAGGAAATTAAATAACATCACAACTAGCGATAAATTTCCTATTCTGAATATAGACGATATTTTGGATAAGTTATGTAGAGCAATGTACTTTACCACACTCGATTTGGCTAAATTTTTTGACCAAATCGAAATTTGTGAGAAAGACACTAAAAAGACAGCTTTTAGTAAAAACGGAGGACATTATGAGTTTGTTAGGATGCCATTTGGCTTAAAAAATGCTCCTGCCACATTCCAACGTGAATGATGAACTCTGTACTAAAAGATTACTTTGGAAAAATCTGTTATATCTATTTAGATTATATAGTCATATCCAGTACTAGTAAAGAGAAATATTTTGATAATTTATCTAAAATATTGAACAGACTCAACTGCGCGAATTTAAAAATTCAATTGGATAAAAGTGAATTTATGAAGCAAGAAACCGAGTTTCTGGGACATATAATCACGACTAAGGGCATAAGGCCCAATCCAAATAAAATTGAAGCAATAAATAAATTTCCAATTCCAAAAACATCTAAGGAAATTAAAAGCTTTTTAGGACTAGTTGAATATTATAGAAAATTCATCAAGGATTTCGCTAAACTTGTCTTAAAAAGGGAAAGAAAAAATACAAAGAAGCTTTTGAAAAATTAAAATTATTAATTATGACTGACCCAATTTCGGTCTATCCCGATTTTACAAAACCATTTGTATTAACAACCGATGCAAGTAACTTTGCTCTCGGTGCCGTACTTTCCCAAAATAACTACTCTGTTTGTTACGCATCGCGGACACTCAACAAATATGAGTGTAGGTATTCAGCAATCGAGAAACAACTACTTGCAGTCATTTGGGCAACAAAATACTTTCGCCCATATCTGTACGGCAGAAAATTTTTAATAAGAACTGATCACAAGCCTTTACAATGGTTACACAACTTAAAAGAACCCAACTCAAAGCTGCAAAGATGGAAAGTTAAATTAGAAGAATTTAACTTTGATATTGAATACTTAGTTGGGAGGGAAACAAAGTCGCAGACGCGCTGTCTAGAATACAAATAAATACTAACGATATTGAAGTAGATGAAATCAGTTCTGTACACACGACTATAGACACTAACGAAAACGTAGAAACTAATTCAAATAATAATCCACATGAAAATTATTTGGATGATGTGGAAATACGCTCAACTAATGCTACTATTCATTCTGCGCAAGAAGATAGTACAGAGTACATCCCTATTTCTGAATTACCTCTAAATGTGTACAAAACACAAAATATTATTAACATTGGGCCCCACACTCAAACTAGAGTAAAAAAAAATCTACGATAGAACAAGAAAAATATTTTACCATCATAAAAAGGATGAAAATTTCATGATTAACATTTTAAAAGATCATATACCATATAAGGGAATAATTGGTATCATGATTGATGACCTACCAACATACAATAAATTTCAAAACGTTTATTTAAAACATTTTTCAAAAAATAAACTATTAAAATTAAATAAATGTTCATTTCTACTTGAGGACATTTTATGCCGACATGAATTGCAGGAACTTATTCTTGACCAACACCAAAAATCAAATCATAGAGGTATCAATAATGTCTATCAAAATTTAAAGAATAACTATTACTATCCTAAATTAAAACAAAAAATCCAAAAACTACTAAATAATTGCCACATATGTAATGTAGCAAAATATGAACGAAAACCCTTAAATCTACCACTAAAAATTACTGAGACTCCTTGTAAACCACTAGAAATAATCCATCTCGATATTTGGTTTAAAAGCAAAGGAAATGCTTACCTAACGGTAATCGACAAATTGTCAAAACATGCACACGTAATACCAATTAAGTTCAGAAATTGGATAGATTTAAAAAATGCTTTTATGCAATACATCTCATCTTCTGGCAAACCTAAAAAAATTATAACAGATCAAGAAAAGGGATTTAACAGTTTAAATTTCAAAAACTTTTTAGAAAATAAAGGAATTACGATACATTTTACCACACCCAATAACCACTCAAGTAACGCGTATATCGAAAGATTCCACAATACGTTAAATGACCATATCAGAATTTTATACGCAATACAAAAAGAAAAAAATTTACCTATTTAGAAGATCCAGTTATAAAAAGTGTAAAAATTTACAACGAAACAATCCATTCCTCCGCAGACAGAAAACCTATTGATTTTGTAAACGGTATCGTAAAAACAATCTGTAGTCCCCGCCATTCACAAAAAATTATTATCATCTAAAACCAAAAAATTAATAGTATTAATAAAAAACGAAAAAAAGAAAAAGCATCTACTTATCTTAAACTTAATAGAATTACCAAACTTCAACCTCTGCATAAAAAAATTAAAATTGAGAAAGAAAGAGATTCTCATTTTAAAATTAATAACGGAAGCTATCCTCGTTATTTCAATCAGTTCAGGAAAAAATTTAAATTTCAAAATTAAGACGAAAGTTCTTCTTCTTTAAAATTTTCAACCTAACAAATTTTACAACATCAAAGTACCATATGATTAACAAACTTGACAAAGTCTTAGATTTGATTTTTCGTTACATTTTTATACAATAACTCTCGTTACCTTGATTAAATGCATATAAATTCATACATCACAATTTTAACATAAAATTTTTATCACATCTGATTTTAATGTCTAAATAAAAATCTATAGTAACTAACAATACTAACAACAACTCTGTAATCTTTATTTTAAAAGCAAAATAAAAAAAAACAAAATAATAATAAGATTCTGAAATAATATTTATAAAACCATTTCAGCTTATGTCAGCACTAATTCGAAAAAAAAAAAAATTTAAACTTATTAATCTTTTAAAATTGACAACAAAATTTCTACTTAATCATATTACATCAGATATAAATTCTTACTGAAATGATTTTGTACTCTTTCAGCTCTTTTTTTATTATAATCGTATTTTGCAACATAACTCACATTAATTGCTCATATATCGAAATTAACGAACTACAAAATGGAAATGGTTATATCTTATTACAAGACTCCGAATTAAAAATTGTAAGAAATTTCGAAAAAATATTGCATGTTGTAGATTTAAATTTATATAAAGAAAATATTAACAAAATTCAAACTAATATAATCTACCTCCATAAAAAAACAGAAATACCCACTAATCTTTTACACAATTTTGAACATTTAAAAGAATTCCCCATCAAGTACACAAAAGGGGTTTGTTTAATTTTGTTGGTAGCGGTCTTCATATTTTAGCCGGTGTAATGGACGTCGACGACAGAGTAGAAATAGAGCAACACTTTGACATATTAAATGGCAATAATGATAAAATAACTAAAAATTTAAACCAACAAGTCTACATTAATACAAAATTATCGGATCAAATTCAAAACATAACCGATCATATAAATAATGTCCAGAGTAACTAAAATTTAAAATTAAAGAAACTATTGATGAATTAAAGAATGATATAACAAAAATTGATTTAAAATTATAATTGTTAAGTATTAAATTAGAGTTAAATGAGAATATTAATACCATATTAAACCAAAAAAAACCTGGTGTGGTCAGCACATAACCGACCGCAATGTGTATTGTCTAGTTAATTGAAAGTGTTACAGAATATTATAAAAATGTCTGTTAAATGCTTCTTTCCAATTTTTAGGACATTAGTAAGCTTATAGTTAACATACCTAGAAAAATGTAAATTTGGCTCTAAGTAGAGTTTCGCTTTGTGCTACCCGAATTCCCTGAAATGCTCGCCAGTTAGTTTCGGTAGCAACCAGAACTCAAATATCAAATTTCAAGAAACTCCATCAATCATTCGTTCCGTAAATATGGTGAAAAATGTAAAATCGGCCCGCAGATCAGTTTTCGAGCCCTGATCTTTCCAAAAAATTTACATGTTCATTGTTTTAATACAAGGAATTCAAATATTAAACTTCAATGAAATCGGTTGATTATTTCTCTTTATATACACAAAAATGTATATTTGGCCCGTAGTAAACGTCCAGTTGCTGATGCCTGGTTTGCTCCAAAAGTTAGGAATTTTCGCGGACGGTCGAGCAAAGCTCAAATATGTAATTTCAAGTAAATCGGTTGAATATTTTCTTCAAAATGGTGAAAAATGTAAAATCGGCCCGCAGATCAGTTTTCGAGCCCTGATCTTTCCAAAAAATTTATATGTCCATAGTTTTCATACGAGAAATTCATATATTAAATTTCAATGAAATCGGTTGATTATTTCTCTTTATATACATAAAAATGTATATTTGGCCCGTGGTAAACGTCTAGTTGCTGACGCCTGATTTCTTCCAAAAGTTAGGAAGTTTCATCGCCGGTAGAGCAAAACTTATATATGAAATTTCAAGTAAATCGGTTGAATATGTTCTTTAATATGCTCAAAAATGTAAAACAGGCCCGCTAAAAAGTGAAGTTTCCGAGGCCTGATATATATCAAAAGTTGATCGATCCGTGCCATGGAGGAAATAAACTTACATATAAAATTTCATCAAAATCGGTTCAGCCGAACTTGAGATACACGCGTGCACACACAGACCGACAGACCGACAGGTTGCTAAAAATAGTTTATTTACACTTCCCTACTATGGAGAAGTAGGTTCCCACCGAAAACTCGATTTGCAAAATTTGTTGCCATCACATAACCTACCTATTGTTTACACAATACGGTCGGTAAAAAATTTTAAAGAAATTATATTAGCCAGTAGACTTGAAATATTATCAAAAAATATTCTTACTTATGAAGAAATTAAATTTTTAAATATTACTATAGAAATGTTACCATTTATAAAAAATGCAGTGTTATTTAAAGAAAACAATATTATTTTTACGCTTTCAATCCCAATTTTTTCACAACAAACCTGTTTTAAAACTTTAATTGTAAAAATTCCAAATAAAAATAATAGCTTAGAATTAGATACCGAAATAAACAAAACTAGTCGTGTGTGCTTGCATTGCAAGCCTTGCAAGTATTATGCCTGTAGTTTTGAAATTGTGTTCCATTCTGTGGCTGAGATATTTTAAGTTTACTTTATTTTTTCAAAAACACACCCGTAATATACATATAGATATGTTTTTTCCTAATAAATAATAAGATAAAACTTAAAACTTAAAATAAAAAAGTTCTGAAAAATAATTACCCAAAAATGCATAATTAAACAAATAATTAGTTCCTTTGAAATCTAATACCTTTTGAGTATTTTATTTTAAAACTTCACTTGGAGTTATGTCGCATAAAATCGTAAAATACCTTTTACAATAAACACTTTAAGCCATAAATTATTGTATACGCATGAATTAACTTGCTACTACAATTCATGCACGTATGTATTTGGAATTTATAATACATGCGAATAAAACACGTGACTGTGGAATGTGTTAACACCAATACTAACGTATATAGGGTAATACGTATTGCATACGATTTCTATGCGAAAAGTCTCAGGTTTGAACCCTGCAAAATGCGATTTGCCAGATGAACTTTTTTTATTGATAATTTTATTTTTTTTAAAATGAAATTAAAAAACCTTCACCCTTACAAAATCAATATCAGCGAGTTTCCGTTCTAAATATTTTTTTTGAAAATACCCTACTTGTAAAAAGTTTAATGCAATAGAATAACATTTTCTTATAAAATTTTACCCTAAAAATATATTGTCAAGGAGTTTAATGTAAACTTATGTTTTGCTTTCTAATACATATTGCAACAGATCCCGAAAAGAATGCACAACTAAGTTTTCACTTTTTGTTATAACTCACACTTCCAAAAATGAATTTATATACAATATTAATACTCCCAAAAGTTAGTAAAAAAATACCCCTACAGGATGTAGTACCATTTTGAAAAAAACGTTTACAAAACATCTTTGGAGGTGGTGAAGGGGGAAGGGGGAGGGCGTGTGGAATTCTTGCTTTTTCTGGGACCCTAGAGGCAAAACTCTATCAAATGCTTTTTGTCCCATGTCTCTAGCTCTGTAAAATATGATGGTTTTTAATGAGTTATACGAAATATGAATAAAATATAGAATTATTAAGGGAACTTCAAGGTACTGCGTAACCTAGTGGTTAGCGTGGTAGTCTCATAGCCAGAAGGTTATTGAATCAATGCTTGCTTGGATGTTGTCGTGTTTTTAGCACTTTTCCAAAAAATTTTTGAAAAAAAGTGCTTATTAGTTCCACTCTGTCCGTCCGTCCGTCCGTCTGTCCGTGTGTCTGTTTACAAAACTTTTACACCCTTGAAGATGGAAAGCTGAAATGTACAGTAGGTATGTACATAGATCTTTACTAGAAACTTATCTCCGTAGAACAAAATTTTTACCTATATCCCCCCTCTAGAAGTTATACCATCCAAAAATCCTAAAAAAGGCCTTTTTTAACTATTTGTTGCAATGAAACCACAAGCATTATTGAAATTTTGCAAACGCATAAAGGCAGCGGCTTGCTTCCCCTAGCGCGGCATACTATAGTTAAACTTTAGAAAAACGAAATGGCCGTTCAAATTTACCGTTATCTAAAGTCACCTTTTTCCAAATTTTTGATTTCGATTTTCTTCTAAACCCCAGCTTGTAGAAGCTCAAAATTTTAGAGACTTATAGACATTAACAAATAGTTCATTTTGTTACAAGAAAATTTTTTTCCATCTCCACCCCCTCTCAAGTTATCGCCCCTTGAAATTTGTAAAATTTGAACTTTTGGCGCCTTATATTTCCAAAACCACAAATGTTTTCAAATTTCTATAAACATAGAAAGCTAACTATAAATTCCATAATATTAAAAAATATAATTATTTTTCTTAACTCATACAATTAACCCTTAAAATCGAGCATTATGTTAACCCCTCTTTATATTAATTTTTGCTTTATTTCAAAGACTGCATGAATGCATTATCCTAAATATATGCAATCCTAGAAATAGTTAAATATGAACGAAATTAATTTTAATGGTGTGATAGGTATACATAGACTGTTTTTAAAAGCAGAATTTTCACTTGTTGAAGGGAAAAGTGCTACAATACAAACCATTGGTTTGACCAAACTTTTTTTTTTATTATTTTTTTGAATTATTTTAAATTTTTTTTTTTTATTTTGTTTAAATTTTGAGTTTTATTTTTCTTTAATATATAACAGATAAATGTAATTATAAAAGTTTAAAGAAAATTTCCAAAAAAATATTCTTATAATAGTTTGGAAAAATTCGCAAAAATTTTAAGTACATAAATATGTATGTAGTATGTATATTTTTTTTAAAGCTTCCTGAGTAATTTTTTTAAGCTTTTTATATGAATTTAATAATATTCAAAACTGTAAAATGTATAGAAATAAATTTTAAACGCATAATTATTATATCATGGGGTTAAACATACAAAATTTAATTTCTAAAATAAAGAAAAGGTTTAGTCAAAAACAAAATAATAATTTTATTAAAATATATGTGTGTATATATATAGGAATATGTGTATGTATGTATATATGAATGGATTAGAATTGAAGATTTTAAAATTTTTCGTTCCAACATATGAACGTATGTATGTACATATGAATGTATTAGAATCGAAAATTTTGAAATTTTGCTGTTGGAACAATTAGAAATAAAATTATAAATGCAAACATACATAATTATGAATGGATACCTGTTTTTTTAAAACTGTGGGTGAACATATAGGATTGAATTTTCCAAATAAAAAAAAGGTTTAGTCAAAAACAAAATAATAATTTTATTAAAATATATGTGTGTATGTATATAGGAATATGTGTATGTATGTATATATGAATGGATTAGAATTGAAGATTTTAAAATTTTTCGTTCCAACATATGAACGTATGTATGTACATATGAATGTATTAGAATCGAAAATTTTGAAATTTTGCTGTTGGAACAATTAGAAATAAAATTGTAAATGCAAACATACATAATTATGAATGGATACCTGTTTTTTTAAAACTGTGGGTGAACATATAGGATTGAATTTTCCAAATTAAGAAAAGGTTTAGTCAAAAACAAACTTTTTGATTATATAATAATAATAATTTTATTAAATTACAACTTAACTAATCCTTTTCACAAATATAACAGACATTCTGTTATATTTGTCGTACAGAGCTTTCAGAAACTGATCTTATTGATGTACTAAATAAACATCTTAATCCAAATTTGATAAACGGAATAATGACAGAGGAAAGTATAATGGGTAAAATTCAACGTATTTATTCATTACATTTTCAAAGTTATAGGATCAGATTCACTAGAATTATGGTACAGGATATCCCTAACGAATTAGAACAAGACGAAATTATAGCTTCAACACATCGTCGTGCACATAGGAATGCCAAAGAAAATAAACTTCATATTATTCGGTTTTACTATTTTCCAAAAATGACTACAAAACTTAAAAATTTCGTAAAAAAATGCTCTATTTGTAAGGAAAACAAATATGAAAGACATCCGACTAATCCGAAAATACAAAACACACCAATACCCAATTACGCAGGACATACTCTTCATATAGACATATTTTCGACTGAGTCAAAATTACTATTAACCTCAATCGATAAACTGTCAAAATACGCGCAAGCAAAAATAATTAAAAGTCGATCTATAGAGGACGTTAAAATGGCATATGGGGACATCCTATATTATTATGGTGTTCCGGAATGGATCGTGATTGATAACGAAAAGTCATTGGATTCGGCATCCATTAAATCAATGGTTGAAGATGAAGTGAAAATTAAAATTTTTACAACACCCCCCTATAAAAGTGAGGTTAATGGACAAGTAGAAAGATTACACTCGACTCTGACTGAAATTATGAAATGTCTCAAAGTGGAGGGTACAAATAGAAATTTTGACGAACTTTTACAAAGGGCTGTTAACGAGTATAACTACACGTTTCACTCGACAACCAAAAAACAACCACATGAATTATTTTTCGGACGAATTCCCAATTTAAGTCCAGCAGATTTCGAAAGAACTAGATTAAGTAATATTGAAAAACTCAAAAATAAACAGATTAAGGATCTCGAATTTCATAATAGAAACAGAAACCCTTTACAAATTTATATGGCAGAACAGGTAATTTATGTTAAACATAATAAACGGTTAGGATCCAAACTTACACACAGATACATTAAAGAAATTGTTAAAAAAGACAAAAATACTGAAATTTTAACCGAAAGTGGAAAAGGAATTCATAAATCTAATATAAGAAACTAATTTTGGGTGCTATCCCATGTGCTGTCCATTTCCCATGTGCTATCCTAGGAAATGTGGAAATATTGAATTGCACAAATTCGCAAATAATAGCAATTCAAATAGGACAAGCCAAAATTCAAGAAGGAAGCTTCAGAATAATACATATCACGGAACTGGAGGAATTACAACAAGCAACGGAAGAAATTGATCTTGCAGTTAACCGAACTTATGTCACCGAAAAACATCCCTTATATCCGTATCTCAGTCATGAAATTTCTCAGTTAAAAGATTATTTGAATGAAATAAAACCCAAACGTGAGAGACGAGCAATAAATTTCTTAGGTACTACTTGGAAATGGCTCGCTGGTACTCCCGACCATGACGATTTTGTTATGATAAAAAAGAAAATTAATAACATTCTAGAGAACAATAATCGACAGACAATAATAAATAATCTTTACAATGATAGGCTAAATCTTTTATCAAATATAAGTAATCAAATTCTAGAAACTATAAAAGACAATAATATCCTTAGTGATCAGGTTGCATTTAAGTTACAATATAAAATAAAAATTCTAAAAGAAGAAATAATTAATATTAAATATAGTATTCATTGGGCTAAATTAGGCATAATAAATTCAATTTTAATCTCAAAAATAGAAATCGAAACTATCTCTCTAGATTTTTCCAAAGTAAAAATAATTACAAATGGTACTTGCTTACTTTATGTTATAGAAATTCCATTAACAAAAATTGAAACTTATAACAAAATTTTAATCAAACCAATAAAAATTCAAAATGTAATAAATCAATTAGAATTCGAACAAATTTTGACTAATGACAAAGAAATGGATGGTATCGCAAAAGATTGTAATGTAATAAGATCTTTAACAATTTGTAATAAAAACAATATTGTAAATTTAGAAAACTCCGCTTGCATAAAACGTTTATTTGAAAGCAAAAATTCCACTTGTAAAATTATCAACAATCAACACATACCAACCATTGAAGAAATTGACCAAGGGATAATATTCTTAAATCAGTTAAAAAGTTGAGGTTTTCATTAATAACGAAGTACGAAATCTTTCCGGTACTTACCTTATCAAGTTTCATAATACAACAATTTCAATAATGGGTAAAAATTTTACTTCCAAAGAAACCAAATCGATACAAATACTACCTCCTATTCTACAACCAAAATCAATTCAAAAGGATATTTATGAACATTTGTCACTTGAACTCTTAAAGGAAATTCATATAAATAATATAATACCAAACAAATAGAACTTTTAAAACAGGAAAACGAATGGAATCAAACAATCAACTTTTGGTCTATATCAGTAATTATTATCATTTTAACTATCATAATCATCAGTGTATTATTTAAAAAACGACGTACCATCAAAATCAAAAACATCTCTAAAAATGAAACAACTAAACCAGTTGCCAACCCAGAAACTGCAATGCATCCGCAAATCATACTTCGACTACAATCTGAAACATCAAATGAGGACATTTGAATTTGAAGGTGGAGGAGTAAACAACCAATACAAACTTCAACACGCATTTCTCAAGTACACACTTCAAAATGCATTTCTTCTAATTAATCAAATTTAAACATATCAACAATAAGTATTTCGAAATAAACAAAACCAACAGTATCAGCTTAAAAATAAACGTTTTCCATAAAATAACAAAAATCATAAATTACAATTACGTAATGCATATTATTTGTTTGCAACATTGTAACAAAATTAATTTCTTTAAATTTTTATAATTGCTGATAAAGCATCACGCCTAAACAAAACGGAAACATAATGCAAGCGAGGTTTTCATTCTTTTTCAAATCAAAAATATTTGAAATTTGTACATTATTATAATTTTGAATTTTAAACAATAAAGTTGAATTTTTTAAGAAAAGAAAATCTTAAATCTTTTTTATTTAAAAATCTTAACTTATAAAATTTTATCCATTTCAATAATCTAACTAACGGTTAGATTAACTTGTATATATGAATGGATTAGAATTGAAGATTTTAAAATTTTTCGTTCCAACATATGAACGAACGTATGTACATATGAATGTATTAGAATCGAAAATTTTGAAATTTTGCTGTTGGAACAATTAGAAATAAAATTATAAATGCAAACATACATAATTATGAATGGATACCTGTTTTTTTAAAACTGTGGGTGAACATATAGGATTGAATTTTCCAAACAAAGAAAAGGTTTAGTCAAAATCAAAATAATAATTTTATTAAAATATATGTGTGTATATATATAGGAATATGTGTATGTATGTATATATGAATGGATTAGAATTGAAGATTTTAAAATTTTTCGTTCCAACATATGAACGTATGTATGTACATATGAATGTATTAGAATCGAAAATTTTGAAATTTTGCTGTTGGAACAATTAGAAATAAAATTATAAATGCAAACATACATAATTATGAATGGATACCTGTTTTTTTAAAACTGTGGGTGAACATATAGGATTGAATTTTCCAAATAAAAAAAAGGTTTAGTCAAAAACAAAATAATAATTTTATTAAAATATATGTGTGTATGTATATAGGAATATATGTATGTATGTATATATGAATGGATTAGAATTGAAGATTTTAAAATTTTTCGTTCCAACATATGAACGTATGTATGTACATATGAATGTATTAGAATCGAAAATTTTGAAATTTTGCTGTTGGAACAATTAGAAATAAAATTGTAAATGCAAACATACATAATTATGAATGGATACCTGTTTTTTTAAAACTGTGGGTGAACATATAGGATTGAATTTTCCAAATTAAGAAAAGGTTTAGTCAAAAACAAACTTTTTGATTATATAATAATAATAATTTTATTAAATTACAACTTAACTAATCCTTTTCACAAATATAACAGACATTCTGTTGATCGTACAGAGCTTTCAGAAACTGATCTTATTGATGTACTAAATAAATATCTTAATCCAAATTTGATAAACGGAATAATGACAGAGGAAAGTATAATGGGTAAAATTCAACGTATTTATTCATTACATTTTCAAAGTTATAGGATCAGATTCACTAGAATTATGGTACAGGATATCCCTAACGAATTAGAACAAGACGAAATTATAGCTTCAACACATCGTCGTGCACATAGGAATGCCAAAGAAAATAAACTTCATATTATTCGGTTTTACTATTTTCCAAAAATGACTACAAAACTTAAAAATTTCGTAAAAAAATGCTCTATTTGTAAGGAAAACAAATATGAAAGACATCCGACTAATCCGAAAATACAAAACACACCAATACCCAATTACGCAGGACATACTCTTCATATAGACATATTTTCGACTGAGTCAAAATTACTATTAACCTCAATCGATAAACTGTCAAAATACGCGCAAGCAAAAATAATTAAAAGTCGATCTATAGAGGACGTTAAAATGGCATATGGGGACATCCTATATTATTATGGTGTTCCGGAATGGATCGTGATTGATAACGAAAAGTCATTGGATTCGGCATCCATTAAATCAATGGTTGAAGATGAAGTGAAAATTAAAATTTTTACAACACCCCCCTATAAAAGTGAGGTTAATGGACAAGTAGAAAGATTACACTCGACTCTGACTGAAATTATGAAATGTCTCAAAGTGGAGGGTACAAATAGAAATTTTGACGAACTTTTACAAAGGGCTGTTAACGAGTATAACTACACGTTTCACTCGACAACCAAAAAACAACCACATGAATTATTTTTCGGACGAATTCCCAATTTAAGTCCAGCAGATTTCGAAAGAACTAGATTAAGTAATATTGAAAAACTCAAAAATAAACAGATTAAGGATCTCGAATTTCATAATAGAAACAGAAACCCTTTACAAATTTATATGGCAGAACAGGTAATTTATGTTAAACATAATAAACGGTTAGGATCCAAACTTACACACAGATACATTAAAGAAATTGTTAAAAAAGACAAAAATACTGAAATTTTAACCGAAAGTGGAAAAGGAATTCATAAATCTAATATAAGAAACTAATTTTGGGTGCTATCCCATGTGCTGTCCATTTCCCATGTGCTATCCTAGGAAATGTGGAAATATTGGATTGCACAAATTCGCAAATAATAGCAATTCAAATAGTACAAGCCAAAATTCAAGAAGGAAGCTTCAGAATAATACATATCACGGAACTGGAGGAATTACAACAAGCAACGGAAGAAATTGATCTTGCAGTTAACCGAACTTATGTCACCGAAAAACATCCCTTATATCCGTATCTCAGTCATGAAATTTCTCAGTTAAAAGATTATTTGAATGAAATAAAACCCAAACGTGAGAGACGAGCAATAAATTTCTTAGGTACTACTTGGAAATGGCTCGCTGGTACTCCCGACCATGACGATTTTGTTATGATAAAAAAGAAAATTAATAACATTCTAGAGAACAATAATCGACAGACAATAATAAATAATCATACAATGATAGGCTAAATCTTTTATCAAATATAAGTAATCAAATTCTAGAAACTATAAAAGACAATAATATCCTTAGTGATCAGGTTGCATTTAAGTTACAATATAAAATAAAAATTCTAAAAGAAGAAATAATTAATATTAAATATGGTATTCATTGGGCTAAATTAGGCATAATAAATTCAATTTTAATCTCAAAAATAGAAATCGAAACTATCTCCAAAAAATTAGAATCAGAACAGCTCCCTTTTGCAACAGCAGAAGAAGCTCTAGATTTTTCCAAAGTAAAAATAATTACAAATGGTACTTGCTTACTTTATGTTATAGAAATTCCATTAACAAAAATTGAAACTTATAACAAAATTTTAATCAAACCAATAAAAATTCAAAATGTAATAAATCAATTAGAATTCGAACAAATTTTGACTAATGACAAAGAAATGTATGGTATCGCAAAAGATTGTAATGTAATAAGATCTTTAACAATTTGTAATAAAAACAATATTGTAAATTTAGAAAACTCCGCTTGCATAAAACGTTTATTTGAAAGCAAAAATTCCACTTGTAAAATTATCAACAATCAACACATACCAACCATTGAAGAAATTGACCAAGGGATAATATTCTTAAATCAGTTAAAAAGTTGAGGTTTTCATTAATAACGAAGTACGAAATCTTTCCGGTACTTACCTTATCAAGTTTCATAATACAACAATTTCAATAATGGGTAAAAATTTTACTTCCAAAGAAACCAAATCGATACAAATACTACCTCCTATTCTACAACCAAAATCAATTCAAAAGGATATTTATGAACATTTGTCACTTGAACTCTTAAAGGAAATTCATATAAATAATATAATACCAAACAAATAGAACTTTTAAAACAGGAAAACGAATGGAATCAAACAATCAACTTTTGGTCTATATCAGTAATTATTATCATTTTAACTATCATAATCATCAGTGTATTATTTAAAAAACGACGTACCATCAAAATCAAAAACATCTCTAAAAATGAAACAACTAAACCAGTTGCCAACCCAGAAACTGCAATGCATCCGCAAATCATACTTCGACTACAATCTGAAACATCAAATGAGGACATTTGAATTTGAAGGTGGAGGAGTAAACAACCAATACAAACTTCAACACGCATTTCTCAAGTACACACTTCAAAATGCATTTCTTCTAATTAATCAAATTTAAACATATCAACAATAAGTATCTCGAAATAAACAAAACCAACAGTATCAGCTTAAAAATAAACGTTTTCCATAAAATAACAAAAATCATAAATTACAATTACGTAATGCATATTATTTGTTTGCAACATTGTAACAAAATTAATTTCTTTAAATTTTTATAATTGCTGATAAAGCATCACGCCTAAACAAAACGGAAACATAATGCAAGCGAAGTTTTCATTCTTTTTCAAATCAAAAATATTTGAAATTTGTACATTATTATAATTTTGAATTTTAAACAATAAAGTTGAATTTTTTAAGAAAAGAAAATCTTAAATCTTTTTTATTTAAAAATCTTAACTTATAAAATTTTATCCATTTCAATAATCTAACTAACGGTTAGATTAACTTGTATATATGAATGGATTAGAATTGAAGATTTTAAAATTTTTCGTTCCAACATATGAACGAACGTATGTACATATGAATGTATTAGAATCGAAAATTTTGAAATTTTGCTGTTGGAACAATTAGAAATAAAATTATAAATGCAAACATACATAATTATGAATGGATACCTGTTTTTTTAAAACTGTGGGTGAACATATAGGATTGAATTTTCCAAACAAAGAAAAGGTTTAGTCAAAATCAAAATAATAATTTTATTAAAATATATGTATGTATGTATATAGAAATATATGTATGTATGTATATATGAATGGATTAGAATTGAAGATTTTAAAATTTTTCGTTCCAACATATGAACGTATGTAAGTACATATGAATGTATTAGAATCGAAAATTTTGAAATTTTGCTGTTGGAACAATTAGAAATAAAATTATAAATGCAAACATACATAATTATGAATGGATACCTGTTTTTTTCAAACTGTGGGTGAACACATATGATTGAATTTTCCAAATAAAGAAAGGGTTTAGTCAAAAACAAAATAATAATTTTATTAAAATATATGTGTGTATGTATATAGGAATATATGTATGTATGTATATATGAATGGATTAGAACTGAAGATTTTAAAATGTTTCGTTCCAACATATGAACATATATACATATGAATGTGTTAGAATCGAAAATTTTGAAATTTTGCTGTTGGGACAGTTAGAAATAAAACTATAAATGGAAACATATATAATCATGAATGGATACCTGTTTTTTTAAAACTGTGGGGGAACATATAGGATTGAATTTTCCAAATAAAGAAAAGGTTTAGTCAAAAACAAAATAATAATTTTATTAAAATAAATAGTATGTATATAGGAATATATGTATGTATGTATATATGAATGGATTAGAATTGAAGATTTTAAAATTTTTCGTTCCAACATATGAACGTATATACATATGAATGTATTAGAATCGAAAATTTTGAAATTTTGCTATTGGAACAATTAGAAATAAAACTATAAATGCAAACATACATAATTATGAATGGATACCTGTTTTTTTAAAACTGTGGTTGAACATATAGGATTGAATTTTCCAAATAACGAAAAGGTTTAGTCAAAAACAAAATAATAATTTTATTAAAATATAAGTATGTATGTATATAGGAATATATGTATGTATATATATATGAATCGATTAGAATTGAAGATTTTAAAATTTTTCGTTCCAACATATGAACGTATATACATATGAATGTATTAGAATCGAAAATTTTGAAATTTTGCTGTTGGAACAATTAGAAATAAAATTATAAATGCAAACATACATAATTATGAATGGATACCTGTTTTTTTAAAACTGTGGGCGAACATATAGGCTTGAATTTTCCAAATAAAGAAAAGGTTTAGTCAAAAACAAAATAATAATTTTATTAAAATATATGTATGTATGTATATAGGAATATATGTATCTATGTATATATGAATGGATTAGAATTGAAGATTTTAAAATTTTTCGTTGCAACATATGAACGTATGTATGTACATATGAACGTATTAGAATCGAAAATTTTGAAATTTTGCTGTTGGAACAATTATAAATAAAATTATAAATGCAAACATACATAACTATGAATAGATATCCGTTTTTTTTAAACTGTGGGTGAACATATGGGATTGAATTTTCCAAATAAAGAATAGGTTTAGTCAAAAACAAAATAATAATTTTATTAAAATATATGTATGTATGTACATAGGAAATATATGTATGTATGCACATATGAATGGATTAGAATTGAAGATTTTAAAATTTTTCGTTCCAACATATGAACGTATATACATATGAATGTATTAGAATCGAAAATTTTGAAATTTTGCTGTTGGAACAATTAGAAATAAAATTATAAATGCAAACATACATAATTATGAATGGATACCCGTTTTTTTAAAACTTTGGGTGAACATATAGGATTGAATTTTCCAAATAAAGAAAAGGTGTAGTCAAAAACAAAATAATAATTTTATTAAAATATATGTATGTATGTACATAGGAAATATATGTATGTATGCATATATGAATGGATTAGAATTGAAGATTTTAAAATTTTTCGTTCCAACATATGAACGTATATACATATGAATGTATTAGAATCGAAAATTTTGAAATTTTGCTGTTGGAACAATTAGAAATAAAATTATAAATGCAAACATACATAATTATGAATGGATACCTGTTTTTTTAAAATTGTGGGCGAACATATAGGATTGAATTTTCCAAATAAAGAAAAGGTTTAGTCAAAAACAAAATAATAATTTTATTAAAATATATGTATGTATGTATATAGGAATATATGTATGTATGTATATATGAATGGATTAGAATTGAAGATTTTAAAATTTTTCGTTCCAACATATGAACGTATATTCATATGAATGTATTAGAATCGAAAATTTTGAAATTTTGCTTTTGGAACAATTAGAAATAAAATTATAAATGCAAACATACATAATTATGAATGGATACCTGTTTTTTTAAAACTGTGGGCGAACATATAGGATTGAATTTTCCAAATAACGAAAAGGTTTAGTCAAAAACAAAATAATAATTTTATTAAAATATAAGTATGTATGTATATAGGAATATATGTATGTATATATATATGAATCGATTAGAATTGAAGATTTTAAAATTTTTCGTTCCAACATATGAACGTATATACATATGAATGTATTAGAATCGAAAATTTTGAAATTTTGCTGTTGGAACAATTAGAAATAAAATTATAAATGCAAACATACATAATTATGAATGGATACCTGTTTTTTTAAAACTGTGGCCGAACATATGGGATTGAATTTTCCAAATAAAGAAAAGGTTTAGTCAAAAACAAAATAATAATTTTATTAAAATATATGTATGTATGTATATAGGAATATAAGTATGTATGTATATATGAATGGATTAGAATTGAAGATTTTAAAATTTTTCGTTGCAACATATGAACGTATGTATGTACATATGAACCTATTAGAATCGAAAATTTTGAAATTTTGCTGTTGGAACAATTAGAAATAAAATTATAAATGCAAACATACATAACTATGAATGGATATCCGTTTTTTTAAACTGTGGGTAAACATATGGGATTGAATTTTCCAAATAAAGAAAAAGTGTAGTCAAAAACAAAATAATAATTTTATTAAAATATATGTATGTATGTATATAGGAATATATGTAAGTATGTATATATGAATGAATTAGAATTGAAGATTTTAAAATTTTTCGTTCCAACATATGAACGTATATACATATGAATGTATTAGAATCGAAAATTTTGAAATTTTGCTGTTGTAACAATTAGAAATAAAATTATAAATGCAAACATACATAATTATGAATGGATACCTGTTTTTTAAAAACTGTGGGTAAACATATAGCATTGAATTTTCCAAATAACGAAAAGGTTTAGTCAAAAATAAAATAATCATTTTATTAAAATATATGTATGTATGTATATAGGAATATATGTATATATGTATATATGAATGGATTAGAATTGAAGATTAAAAAATTTTTCGTTCCAACATATGAACGTATGTATGTACGTATGAATGTATTAGAATCGAAAATTTTGAAATTTTGCAGTTGGAACAATTAGAAATAAAATTATAAATGCAAACATACATAATTATGAATGGATACCTAATTTTTTAAAACTTTGGGTGAACATATAGGATTGAATTTTCCAAATAAAGAAAAGGTGTAGTCAACAACAAAATAATAATTTTATTAAAATATATGTATGTATGTATATAGGAATATATGTATGTATGTATATATGAATGGATTAGAATTGAAAATTTTAAAATCTTTCGTTCCAACAAATGAACGTATGTATGTACATATGGTTGTATTAGAATCGAAAATTTTGAAATTTTGCTGTTGGAACAATTATAAATAAAATTATAAATGCAAACATACATAATTATGAAGGGATACCTGTTTTTTTAAAACTGTGGGTGAACATATAGGATTGAATTTTCCAAATAACGAAAAGGTTTAGTCAAAAATAAAATAATCATTTTATTAAAATATATGTATGTATGTATATAGGAATATATGTATGTATGTATATATAAATGGATTAGAATTGAAAATTTTAAAATCTTTCGTTCCAACAAATGAACGTATGTATGTACTTATGGTTGTATTAGAATCGAAAATTTTGAAATTTTGCTGTTGGAACAATTATAAATAAAATTATAAATGCAAACATACATAATTATGAAGGGATACCTGTTTTTTTAAAACTGTGGGTGAACATATAGGATTGAATTTTCCAAATAACGAAAAGGTTTAGTCAAAAATAAAATAATCATTTTATTAAAATATATGTATGTATGTATATAGGAATATATGTATGTATGTATATATGAATGGATTAGAATTGAAAATTTTAAAATCTTTCGTTCCAACAAATGAACGTATGTATGTACATATGGTTGTATTAGAATCGAAAATTTTGAAATTTTGCTGTTGGAACAATTATAAATAAAATTATAAATGCAAACATACATAATTATGAATGGATACCAGTTTCTTTAAAACTGTGGGTGAACACGTAGGATTGAATTTTCCAAATAAAGAAAAGGTTTAGTCAAAAACAAAATAATAATTTTATTAAAATATTTGTATGTTTGTATATAGGAATATATGTATGTATGTATACATGAATGGATTGGAATTGAAGATTTTAAAATTTTTCGTTCCAACATATGAACATATGTATGTACGTATGAATGTATTAGAATCGAAAATTTTGAAATTTTGCTGTTGGAACAATTAGAAATAAAATTATAAATGCAAACATACATAATTATGAATGGATACCTGTTTTTTTAAAACTTTGGGTGAACATATGGGATTGAATTTTCCAAATAAAGAAAAGGTGTAGTCAAAAACAAAATAATAATTTTATTAAAATATATGTATGTATGTACATAGGAAATATATGTATGTATGCATATATGAATGGATTAGAATTGAAGATTTTAAAATTTTTCGTACCAATATATGAACGAGTGTATGTACATATGAATGTATTAGAATCGAAAATTTTGAAATTTTACTGTTGGAACAATTAGAAATAAAATTATAAATGCAAACATACATAATTATGAATGGACACCTGTTTCTTTAAAACTGTGTGTGAACATATAGGATTGAATTTTCCAAATAAAGAAAAGGATTAGTCAAAAACAAAATAATAATTTTATTAAAATATATGTGTGTATGTATATAGGAATATATGTATGTATGTATATATGAATGAATTAGAATTGAAGATTTTAAAATTTTTCGTTCCAACATATGAACGTATATACATATGAATGTATTAGAATCGAAAATTTTGAAATGTTGCTGTTGGAACAATTAGAAATAAAATTATAAATGCAAACATACATAATTATAAATGGATACCTGTTTCTTTAAAACTGTGGGTGAACATGTAGGATTGAATTTTCCAAATAAAGAAAAGGTTTAGTCAAAAACAAAATAATAATTTTATTAAAATATATGTGTGTATGTATATAGGAATATATGTATGTATGTATATATGAATGGATTAGAATTGAAGATTTTAAAATTTTTCGTTCCAACATATGAACGTATGTATGTGTACATGAATGTATTAGAATCGAAAATTTTGAAATTTTGCTGTTGGAACAATTATAAATAAAATTATAAATGCAAACATACATAATTATGGATGGATACCTGTTTCTTTAAAACTGTGGGTGAACATATAGGATTGAATTTTCCAAATAAAGAAAAGGTTTAGTCAAAAACAAAATAATAATTTTATTAAAATATATGTATGTATGTATATAGGAATATATGTATGTATGTATATATGAATGGATTAGAATTGAAGATTAAAAAATTTTTCATTCCAACATATGAATGTATGTATGTACATATGAATGTATTAGAATCGAAAATTTTGAAATTTTGATGTTGGAACAATTAGAAATAAAATTATAAATGCAAAAATACATAATTATGAATGGATACCTGTTTTTTTAAAACTGTGGGTGAACATATAGGATTGAATTTTCCAAATAAAGAAAAGGTTTAGTCAAAAATAAAATATTATTAAAATAAATGTATGTATGTATATAAGAATATATGTATGTATGTATATATGAATGGATTAGAATTGAAGATTTTAAAATTTTTCGTTCCAACATATGAACGGCTATACATATGAATGTATTAGAATCGTGTATTTTGAAATTTTGCTGTTGGAACAATTAGAAATAAAATTATAAATGCAAACATACATAATTATGAATTGATATCTGTTTTTTTAAAACTGTGGGTGAACATATAGGATTGAATTTTCCAAATAAAGAAAAGGTTTAGTCAAAAACAAAATAATAATTTTATTAAAATATATGTATGTATGTATATAGGAATATATGTATGTATGTATATATGAATGGATTAGAATTGAAGATTAAAAAATTTTTCGTTCCAACATATGAACGTATGTATGTACATATGAATGTATTAGAATCGAAAATTTTGAAATTTTGCTGTTGGAACAATTAGAAATAAAATTATAAATGCAAAAATACATAATTATGAATGGATACCTGTTTTTTTAAAACTGTGGGTGAACATATAGGATTGAATTTTCCAAATAAAGAAAAGGTTTAGTCAAAAATAAAATAATAATTTTATTAAAATAAATGTATGTATGTATATAGGAATATATGTATGTGTGTATATATGAATGGATTAGAGTTGAAGATTTTAAAATTTTTCGTTCCAACATATGAACGTATGTATGTACACATGAATGTATTAGAATCGAAAATTTTGAAATTTTGCTGTTGGAACAATTAGAAATAAAATTATAAATGCAAACATACATAATTATGAAGGGATACCTGTTTTTTTAAAACTGTGGGTGAACATATAGGATTGAATTTTTCAAATAATGAAAAGGTTTAGTCAAAAACAAAATAATAATTTTATTAAAATATATGTATGTATGTATATAGGAATATATGTATGTATGTATATATGAATGTATTAGAATTGAAGATTTTAAAATTTTTCGTTTCAACATATGAACGTATGTATGTACATATGAATGTATTAGAATCGAAAATTTTGAAATTTTGCTGTTGGAACAATTAGAAATAAAATTATAAATGCAAACATACATAATTATGAATGGATACCTGTTTTTTTTAAAACTGTGGGTGTACATATAGGATTGAATTTTCCAAATAAAGAAAAGGTTTAGTAAAAAACAAAATATTAATTTTATTAAAATATATGTATGTTTGTATATAGGAATATATGTATGTATGTATATATAAATGGATTAGAATTGAAGATTTTAAAATTTTTCGTTCCAACATATGAACGTATGTATGTACATATGACTGTATTAGAATCGAAAATGTTGAAATTTTGCTGTTGGAACAATTAGAAATAAAATTATAAATGCAAACATACATTATTATGAATGGATACCTGTTTTTTTAAAACTTTGGGTGAACATATAGGATTGAATTTTCCAAATAAAGAAAAGGTGTAGTCAAAAACAAAATAATAATTTTATTAAAATATATGTATGTATGTATATAGGAAATATATGTATGTATGCATATATGAATGGATTAGAATTGAAGATTTTAAAATTTTTCGTACCAATATATGAACGTATGTATGTACACATGAATGTATTAGAATCGAAAATTTTGAAATTTTGCTGTTGGAACAATTAGAAATAAAATTATAAATGCAAACATACATAATTATGGATGGATACCTGTTTCTTTAAAACTGTGGGTGAACATATAGGATTGAATTTCCCAAATAAAGAAAAGGTTTAGTCAAAAACAAAATAATAATTTTGTTAAAATATATGTATGTATGTATATAGGAATATATGTATGTATGTATATATGAATGGATTAGAATTGAAGATTTTAAAATTTTTCGTTCCAACATATGAACGTATATACATATGAATATATTAGAGTCGTGAATTTTGAAATTTTGCTGTTGGGACAATTAGAAATAAAATTATAAATGCAAACATACATAATTATGAATTGATACCTGTTTTTTTAAAACTGTGGGTGAACATATAGGATTGAATTTTCCAAATAAAGAAAAGGTTTAGTCAAAAACAAAATAATAATTTTATTAAAATATATGTATGTATGTATATAGGAATATATGTATGTATGTATATATGAATGGATTAGAATTGAAGATTTTAAAATTTTTCGTTCCAACATATGAACGTATATACATATGAATATATTAGAGTCTTGAATTTTGAAATTTTGCTGTTGGGACAATTAGAAATAAAATTATAAATGCAAACATACATAATTATGAATTGATACCTGTTTTTTTAAAACTGTGGGTGAACATATAGGATTGAATTTTCCAAATAAAGAAAAGGTTTAGTCAAAAACAAAATAATAATTTTATTAAAATATATGTATGTATGTATATAAGAATATATGTATGTATGTATATATGAATGGATTAGAATTGAAGATTTTAAAATTTTTCGTTCCAACAAATGAACGTAGGTATGTACATATGAATGTATTAGAATCGAAAATTTTGAAATTTTGCTGTTGGAACAATTAGAAATAAAATTA